>NW_017307030.1:216510-220697 GCF_000935625.1 Nanorana parkeri
GGACAGGTTGAAAAATAAGACTAAAAAAAGGAAGAAAACAAATGCAGCCATCACATCTAAGGATTGGCAAGCTGCAATATATTAAATTTTTGTTTTTGTGTTTAGATACAAGTTAAAAACCTTTTGACTTTAATATCCCTTTCAGCTAATGTAATTTAATTGCCTATAGGTCGTAACCCCATGAATATAATTCAAAATGATAGCTTGATCTGTGAGAACTCCAGACAAAAATGGCTTCCTTTAATGTAGCGTATTCCCCTTAGTAAAATCTCTCCTTTGAGCTGTAATTCTCCTTAAAGCGGCCATACAGCACACACTTGGCTAGCTGCAATCACTGTGGTGGCTGATTTAATGTTTGTATTACATTACGTTACATTGTTTTAAGCTGCATCATTTTCAGACACATATTCCGCGTCTGTCTCAGTTGCTGCGTTTTTATGATTTCTCCTTCCATTATGCAGCTCGTAATTGATTTTTCGGATACAGTTTGTCTGGAAGACAGAACGTGTTTTAAAGCAGTAGCAGCACCTGTTACAGAGTTAATTACAACTTCAATAAAGCCAAATTGCTCACACATACAACACTTGCTCGGCTGTCTAAATGCAAGGTTCACAAGATATGTTAATTAGCTTTCTTAAACGTAGGCTGGGTGCCAAGGGCTACCTTCCATGGAGCTCACTCTGGGCCTTATTTATCAGCACATCTAAAGGAAGAATTGTTTTTGTTTGCTACGGCAGCCAATCAGCTTCTCTTTTCAAATTCCCCGATACTGCACCGAGCAAATGAAAGGGTGAATACGGTTGGCCACTCTGGGCAACGAGAACTCTTCTTTTCTTAGACACATTTAAAAATGTCTCCTGAAGATTCCTCTGCAGGCTCATGCGCGGCTCGCTTAGAACTTTTTAGTCTTAGATAAGAGAACAGCAACCGCGTAACAATTTCTACCCATTATAATAATGTACCAAAAAATGCCTATTTACCACTGAGCTAGCCCGATACGGTGACAAATAAACACAGTCAGCAAAACTAAGCTTTATTACTGTATTTCTTTCCCGAGGAACTAGGTCACCTAGTGTACCTGCTCTTCTGTAACAGTCACAATGGCCTCTGGTAAAAGATACGCAGGAATATTTTTAGCACTGGCCAGCTAAACTGATGTTATTTGGAAGGTTTAATTAAATGTTTGTGAGCTTTTTTGTGCATGCTTTATCTAGCATGGGGATGGATATAATACAGGGCTCTAGTTTCTAAAACTGGCCATACACCTACTGATTATCTGCAGATTTTCCATGGTCAGATGGAAAAAGTGTAACAGATTCCTCCATTTACGCTAAACTGTGTGGATGGAGGAATCTCGCACTGGGCCAAGCTTCAGTATCTGTCGGCCCAGCCGGCTCTCAAAATACCTGACTGCATCCAATCAGATTGTTCAGGTATTTTGAGAGCCAGCGGGGCCAACTAGCAAAATATTGAAGCTTGGCCCAGTGGGAGATTCCTCCATCCACACAGTTTTGGCATAGATGGAGAAATCTGTTGCACTTTTTCCATCTCACCATAGAAAATCTATAGGTGCATGGCCAGCTTAATGCACAAACTTAGGCACCAATTGCATGAGACGTATGGAGGCAGTGGGGCTATTGACCATGTTCTCTATCACTTTTATATACTGTATATGGGTATGACAGTAGAGGAAGCGAGAGGTACAAGCGAGAGTCAGTGATTCATTGTTACATCTTGGGAGCAATTACTGGGGTGCAAGCCAATGATTTTTGTTACTACCAAGTGGAATCACAGGACTGCATTTGCTAAAGTGCACCTGTCCTCTAGCGGCTGTGGAACTAAAAGTCCCATAAGGCATTGCAGGACTGACAGTCACAGACATGATTTCAAGAAGCGAGGCATGTCAGGATTTGTAGTTAAAGCACAACTGGAGGGCTGGTGTTGCCCACCCCTGCTGTAAACAACCATTTGAAGAAGCATTTCTTTTTTTCTCAAATGGAAAAACTTTTGAACCTTTGCCAATATCATTTGATAAGTAAGCATTAAATTAAAAGGTATATTCCAGCCAAAACAGAAAATTACATTTTGATATGCATACAGGGTACATCTACTGAGTTGGGATGAGCTTTGGGTTTGGGTGAACCATGAGTTCCCATTGTTGTTTGCAGTTCCCTGATTGGGAGTGAATGATCTGGCTAGTTTGCCTGCCAACCGTACCTCTGTCTGTGTCCTAGCAACCAATGAGGCTGTGCACTCAAACAGCATTATTGGTTGACTGGTTGGTGACTGAGCAGGACAGTGTCATTGGTTGCTAGGATGCAGGCAGGCACACATTAACGCTATGGAGGGAGGCTCACAGTGTCATTGGTTGCTAAGTTTCCGGCTGCCCCATAGCATCATTGGTTGTTATGGTACATATGCCTGTGTCCTAGCAACCAATGATGATGTTTGGCCCAGTGGCTAGCATCCTAGCAACCAATGACTCTGTGCATCATTGGTTGCTAGGACACAAATGGACCTGGCTGACTTTCGCAAACAACCAAAAAAACCAAACCCAGGTCAGTTTTCTCATCACTACTACTGTGTAATTCAGTTTATCACACATATATTGCTGTACAGCAGCAGTGCACCCAACTCCCTTGTGTCTGTGATATGGTGATCCTGGAACACACCTACTGGTAATGTTAGAACACACTCAGGAAGCTGCCTATTGCCTCTAAATACAGAAAACCTGATGTGAAAAATTCTAACCTGCCTTAGATGTTGCAGGCGTTTGGTGCTGCAGGGACAATATAAAAGGAAAGTTATGCAACACAGTAAGGACGTACACTCCCAGAGCCCTTCCACTTGTATAGAGGCATCTGTGTTACGCAGATATCAGACTCAGGTAAAACTATTGAAATGTATCACTTTAGCACTCTTGGTATGTTTGCCAGATACCTATGTTTGAAGTCTACAAGAGCTATGACACTCCACTTAATCCATAGGGATGCAGGCAAACCAAAGTCATTATTTCTGTTATTATGCAACTGCCAGGGCAATTTAATCTGGCATTAAGTATATCAAAGAGCAGCATGCACCTTTCATCTTATATCAACTATAGGGGTTTTATGCAATGTAATTGCTTCACATAAAATGGCATCAGTACCTACATAGACCTCAGTACCACTCTAAAGTCATTCTCAAAGTGACATTAAAGTCATAAATTCCTCCCACCCATGTTGCTTCAAGGACTTACCTTAAATGAATCCTCTTAATCTGATCATCTTCTTCTTTCCCCTTGTATTCAGGAGTCCCACTAGCACTGGTGCCGGTCTCTGATCCTGCTCAGACTTTTGTCTCTTCCTGTCCCATAATGTCTGTCTGACAAACATGCTCCCGGCTGTGTGCATTCAGCTCCACTGGGTCCACTCATTTTCTCCCCACCGAAGATCTCTACTACTTGCCAGCAGTAGATAGATGCAAAAACAAAGGAGAGTTTAATTCTGATTTAAGCCTCAGTAGGGGGGAACCCTGTTAGAGAGGTGTTTAGTGGAGTATTGTGCTGGAACAATAAAGTTGGCTTTAAACTTCTCAGAAGTAATTGTGTGTCGCTATACAATGACATCATCCTCTCCCCTCCTTGCATTATTTTAATAGAGTGCAAGCAACACATTCTAGGACTGGAGGAGGGGAGGATGAATTACAGGATTTCCCCTCCTCCATTCACAGCACACCTTGCAATTTTTGAAACTAATAAAAGGAGTTTTGTGAAAAGATGAGGGAAGAGGAAGGGGAGGTCGAACATCGGGAGTCCTTCACAGTCGTAGCCTCTGCTCTTAACTTGAGCAGCACCAGAAATATTGTGTCATGAGTAGGATTTAGCTTCACTGAAAGGCACATTTTTCAAGTATTGTGCATAACCCAAACGTTTATGTTGTTGTTTTCAATAGAGTATTAAAGGGTAAAGACCCCATCGCCTTTTTTTCTTCCAGCTTGTGTCGTTATGGGGAGCATTACTGTCCCGGAGATACAACAGGCCATGACAAGGGTTTTATTCAGGGCCATCACTATAGTGAGGTTTCCTTAGGCGGGGGGGGTTATATACACCTTTGTAGCCAGAGTGTCCCAGGTAGGTAAGAGCTTGGCGGGATGCCGGACATGGGCACAGTGCACAGTGCAATCCCCCCCCCCCCCCCCACCCCGGT
>NW_017307030.1:220828-243652 GCF_000935625.1 Nanorana parkeri
TAATGTGATGTACACTGTCTCCTCCACCCTCCCTCAGATGGCAAAATTTGTAGGGATGTCCCTCGTTTTAACCCATCCGCACACTATTCAAAACTAACAAAATGTGGGGCTGTACATTTAATTGAATAAGTGTAAAAAGAAAAAGTATATACCACATGTAATAATACATAATCGTCAATCTGATTTTGCTTTTCATCTACTTACAGCTGTGAGATTAATTAGGATAGGTGCTGTCAGTGACTGATTTGTTGCCAGTTAATAACTGACCACTATACCCATCTCTGTTGGCTGAAAGGTATCAGAGGTTGTGTTGCTGATCATGTGATAAAATTCCTCTGCAGTCCACCTGACATACACACACGTGCACATTGCCCTCCCTACCTCCTGCCAGCATTGATTCCATGTCAACTGCCTTAATATTGATTAGATGGTTAAAAAAGAAAATTGCTTTTATACAGTTTGAAAGCAGCAGACTCGCTGTTGGGCGACACGGCTATTTAGATTGTGTCTCTAAAGATTAGGAATTTTCTTTTGCCTTTCAAATCCATTTTCCCGCGTCTCAGAATTTTTCCCCCCATAATTTTAAAATGATTAGTCCGATGAAAAATATACACTTGTTAAATTCTGAAATGTTTTAAAATATCTAAAATATATACTAAAATAGAACATATTTAAACTGCAGTTACCCACCATGCTGTGCACATCTATGTGCTTCTGGGGCACTGTCTCAGTCATGCGATGAAAGACAAAGGTCAAACTGAACTATACCTTTCAATGGTGTCTATTGTCAAAAGTATCCTTTCAGAGTTTTTGTTTTGATTGGTTAAAGTGATATTAAAGTCAAAATGTTTTAACGCTATTTCAAATGCTGATTAAATCTCTTACAATGGATGCAGCAGAATCAGCTGGTCCCCTGAGCACTGGCCCTGATATCCTATGAGGGGCAGAACTACTGCCGGCACAGCAGGTGCGGCTGCCCTGGGGCCTGAGCCTGTGGGGGCCCAGGAGACCCAGGCAGCAGATCAGTGGCAAGGTAGGGAAAAAGATGGTGGGGGGTGTTCGGGCACCGGCCACACAGCAGTGAGATCAGAGTGAGGCAGAGCAGTCATCAAGCACACATTGAGGCAGCGCTGGGGCCTCATCCGGGAGGACCCAGCATCTTCCTGATTACACAGTCTGACGCCACTCACAGCTACACAATGTTTCCGCCGCGAGGAGGAGGTGAGGTTACTGCTTTTATCTTCAGCATATGCCTAAGTTCTGTGACACGTTTTGTAGTCCTCTATAACTGATGGAGTTATTCTGCATTTTTGTGGAAAGTATTGCTGGAAGTTGTAGTTCCCTATAGCCGTTACTATTCTGTGTTTCTGTAGAGAGTAATGCTGGAATTTGTAATCCCCTACATCTGTTACTATTCTCCGTTTCTGTAGAGAGTATTTCTGGAAGTTGCAGTCCCCTATAGCTGTTACTATTCTGTGTTTCTGTAGAGAGTAATGCTGGAAGTTGTTGTCCCCTATAGCAGTTACTATTCTCCGCTTCTGTAGAGAGTATTGCTGGAAGTTGCAGTCCCCTATAGTGGCAGGCCTATATTGTTCCATAGGTCCGCCACTGTATCCTATTTTAGGGCGGCTCCTTTCCCTTGCAGGGTCCTATGGAGCTACCCTTGTGTGTGATAGTAAGCTGTGTGTGTCTCCACAAACACACAGGCACAGCAAGGCAAAGCACTCTCCTTCTCCCTGCTTCTCCTTCCTCCAAGCTAGTAGATAAACAGCTGCTAGAAATTGCTCTGTCCTTTATGAACATATACTTAACAAACAGTTCAAGGAAGCCGAGCTGAGAGAGTTGGAGCTGTTTGGACACATGGTGACTGTAAGTGTTTGGGCAAAAATATAAAGAAATACTTCGCTGGGCAATGTATGTTTGTTTGATCTGGTCTTCCAGATCTCTGCAGTAATCCAATGTGAAATTTGAAGCTTCCTGTTATAAAGACAAGTCACTGCTGTACTCTTTCATTGTGCAGGGTGATTGGTCTTGTCCCCACCCCTTCCTGTATTTTTCAGCAGGCAGCCTGTTTGGCCCCTCCCACAGTTTTTCTTTCTGCACAGGCTATGTACAGAACTGGTGTTTTCACCTTGCCAGCAATAGAAAGGTTCCCGCGTTGTGCCTCATGTGAACTTTGGGTAGTGGGCACCTTTGAGTAACTTATGGTGGGGCAGGCTGTCAGAAATGATTGGTAGTGGGTTGCTCACAGTTCATCTGGGACTGGCACAAGGGGTTTTGCTTAATTGTATTTTAATAGGTTGTTTGCTGTTATAGTTTTTGTGAAGTCGAACTAAACATGTTATATAATAATAGACTTGTAACCCCACATAAAAATGTGTTTTGCTTTGTTTTGGACACATTCAGATTTTAGTTTTTCGGATTTTAGATCCAAAATTAAATTTGGTTTGCTATTCGGATCCCTCAAACTATCATTTTGTAATCAAGTCACATGAGCGTGCCTGTAATGCAACCCCCAACAGCCCAACAGATACCATGGTAGTTACAGCACAGCCATAACAGCACTATGATAAGGTCTTACCCAGGGTTGGACTTACTGTTAGGGCTTTGAGGAAGATCAAGCTAATCATGCATGGCTAGATTTTTCTTGTTCCGCCCCCTATACAGGATGCAGTCACTGTTCAGGTGACATTTTTTGCACCCAGATCCTTCAATTTTGTAATCAAAGTCTGTGAAGACAGGTAGTGTTGACAGGTCTAGCTTTAATGTTATGGTTAGTGCTGGAGTCATAAAAAGGGTAACAACGAGGGTAAGTGCAAGTGGGGGCTATAGGGCACAGTATTGTGTCTATTCTGGGAACTCAGCTCTGAAACACTAAGCTCCTGGCATTAAACTGCAAAGTAAACCCAATCACTAAAATCTCATCTCCACACCTCCACACTTGAACATGTTAATTTAATTTTAAAAGTAATTTTTAAGCTGTTAAAATTTGCAACTTTCCTAAAGATTGAATTTACACCTTTGTGCTTTGTTAAAACCTGCATTTAAATAAATGTTAACATTGTTTGCTGTGCAGCTCCTCCATTTAGAAAATGTCATGTATTTTTTTTAAAGCATACAAGGTGTTCTTTGATTGGACAAGGGGCGTATGAACCTCATGACCCCCTCTTGTCCAATCAATCTTGTTCAATGTTTTGTAAATGGAGTTGCTGCAGAGTGACCTGCTGTGATCACTCTGCTCCAGCCGCAACTGTCAGGTTCACCGATGGAACTTCAGCAGTGACATGGCCGCCAGAGGCTGCATGTGAGTCATAACTCCGAACTGTCCCTCATTTTGATTGGCCTTTTGGAACTAAATCCAGCTGTCCTTTTTTTGCCGTTATTTGTCCCTCATTAGACCTCTATACAAAATGTAACATTTACCTTTTAAACGCGTTTTACAACACTAAGGGGGTTATTCATGAAGGAGCCGAAGGATCCAGCCGTAGCTACGGCTGATCCTTTGGCTCTCTTCGGCCGCCGGGGCCCTTCGGTTCAGTCGAACCAAAGGGCTGCTGTAAGGGCTATTCACTATAGCCCGTACAGCAGCCTATGGTGGCCGAGCGACTCAGCCAAGCCGAAGGCATATGCTTCGGCTCGACTGAGCCGAAGTGACACCCGAAGTGGGGCGAACTGCCTGCCCATGGCTGGCCATAAGCCCCGCAAATGACAGCTGGGTGATCTCACAGCTGGCTCTGCCCAGTTGAAATGACAAATCCGCGTCCACAAATGACCTGGGGATGCTGATCTGTCATTAATCAATAACAACTGGGCGGAGGTGGCCGTGACGTCACGGCCGGCTCCGCCCAGTTGTTATTAATTGGCCAGGATCTGCTAGAAGACTCTAGCCAATAGGAAACAGTTGGGTGGAGTTAGCTGTCACTGCTACCTCCGCCCAATTGTTTTTGTATTATTTTTTTATTTTACCATTTATTTACAATTTAAAAATATTTTTCAAATTTTTTTAAAACTCTTTTCATTGATTTTCTATTCTGCTTGGTACCCCAAAGGTGGCATTTGGCAGCATTTGTCGGCAGTTGGCTATTCACTCGCTGCTTCGGCTCAGCCAATTCAGATGTTGGATCTGCTGAGTCGAAGTCCTTCTGCCCTTTGGCTTAGCAGAGCATGTTCGGCTGACCGAAGTGCCGCTGAAGGCTGAGCAGAAGTGAATAGCCGAACAGCGCTCGGTTCACTTCACTTCGGCTCGGTTATTCACTCGGCTGCCTTTGGCAGCTTTGTGAATAACCCCCTTAACCTTTCATTTAAAGTGCAAATGAAGTAAAAACCTTTTTTTAGCACTGGATGGTGTTGAGAGGAATTAGAATGATCAGGTTTTTGTCACTGCCTGTGTCACTATTAGCTGGATTCCCCTTCTCTATTTGTCCTGGTGACCGTTAACACCGAAAGTGAAAGATAATCCAATATTTTGAGTTGTCATCTGAACAAGAAGAGATGGAAAATCTTCCAATGGGGACACTAGTTCTAGTGACCTTGCTGACCATCAGGGATTTCCCTCTAATTGGAGAGATTTTCTCTCACTTCCTGTTGAGGCTATCGGAAAGGAAGTGAAGGCAAATCTCCCCAGTGGGACACAGATGGGAAAAAAGCTGACAGGTGTTACTCTATCCAAAACTAAAAAATAGTTTTGGCTTCAGTTCTATTTTCACTTTTTTTTCTTCTATTTGCTGTTTTGAAAAGCCAATATGAGGGAACTATAGAGGTGAAAAATAAGCTCTTGCTAATTTAACCAATGTTTGAGTAATTATTATTGGCCGCCATAATTGGGGGGTACCAGCATTGTGTCCTTTGTCTACTTACGTTTGCTATAATGTGCCCTTCTCAAAAAGTTGTGAGGTATGTAAGTAAAATGTTTCAAGAAAGAAGCAGCAGCCACCCATGGGGAACACATGATTAAAGGGAACCTTACTGTTACCTAGCTAATGCCTCAGTTAGGTTTTTGTCGACACATCAGCTTTAATCCTAATGTATGCTATCATGGCAATAAATAATCACACTATTATACCAGTGGAAAAAATACAGTCTTGTCAAATATAAGTGCAATAATATTGTTGGCACTGATTTACCAAAGACACTGTTTTGGTGCTGTTCCTGCACCAAGCGTCAGGTGCCAAAATGAAACAACTAACCCAGCTAAATAGATGCAGCTCCGGCAGGCTCTCATGTGTTGCGGGCCCTTTGTATGTCGCCACAAAGATTATCTAAGCAGCAAGTATTTGCCGGGTCTTCCGATGACTTCTCCAGAACATCCTCCTCCATCTCTCTGAAATGTTCTACCAACTTTCCAAATCACGCTCACGCAGAAAAACAACAATTTTCATTTGCTTCTATTTAATGTCCTTTGTGGATGGATTATTTATATGCAAAGTAAGTTTTATTTGTTGGTCTGATCAATAGAGAATCAGCAGCCTTTATCCTGCAGAAGTAATCAGCACGGTTCGACATGTCCAGTGAAACCCATGCAGGTGTGTATAATTGTGTAGGTGTGTATAATTATGCAGATGTGGTTAATTGTGTGTTTCATAGACGGCCATTCAGCCACCTTCTTTTCCTCTCTGGCGCAGTGACAAACGTTTTCATGCCTTACATGCTCACAAACAAGGAATAATTTTCCTTTCTGTATACATTTACATCTGTTTGTTGTTTTTTTTTTATTTTGTCACAGAAATAAAGGTGCCTCCGACATAAACCTTCATAGCCGTAATCCGTCAGCCAGGTAAAGTTATTAAGTGACATAAAGGGAGCTGTAAAAAAAAAAAAAACTAAGCAAATCTCAAACTCTCTCCAGCTAATGTAACTCAACCATACAGGATGCGAAGAGCCATTACAAGTCGTAACGCATAGCAGTTTGGTAACAATCGTCTTTCGCAAGGTTATTCCTCTTTATAGAAGGCTGTGTGTCTCTATTATATCCAGCCATATTTCCTGCGCATCAGAATACATTATGTCTGGAGTGGATGTTCCCAGAAAATGTCTTTCTCAGCAGCCAGCAATAAAATATACAGTAATGTTTGAACTACGCAAAGGCGTTTAGAAGAATTCTAGAATCTAATTTTTTATCTAATGGGAAGAAATACATTTTGCATGGTGGAAAAATAAATGCAGGGATGTACTATAGAAAAATAAACTGTTCGGGAGTAAAAAATACATTACCATCGATTATTAAAGGATTGCTAAGCATAACAAACAAAATGCCTCAAACTAGGAGATTTTACAGCATAGATCCATGTAAAAGGGGACTCCAATAAGGTGAAAACCACAGATCATGTAAGCACTATTTACTGTAATGCATGGTGAAATACACGGCTACTATGTGCCCGCACAGTAATCCAAGAAAGTGACTGGTACCCTAACACGTCTTGCTAATGGATAACAACTAGGGATCAATTCAGTTTCAGACTAAACCCGGTCTGAACCTGAGCTCCGAACATGGAAGGAAGGTCCTTCCACCACCATCCAATCATCGGAGGAATTCCCCGCCCACAGCTGCATGGAAGCAAAGGGTTGGAATGCTGTGATGTCATTGATCTTATATGGCCAAATGGCTACATTTGGTCCATGATATTGACCAAATATGGCCATGTGGCCATATGAGGCCAATAATTTGGCCATGTGGCCATATGAGGTCTATGTCGTGGACAAAATATAGCCATGTGGCCATATAAGGTCAATAATATTAACAAAAGCAGCTGTGGGGTGGAGATTGCCCCAGCCTGCAGCTGATTAAGTGGGTGGCCCCATGTCACTTTCAGGTTTTGGAATGTTTTTGCAGTGAAGCGTACGTCTTGGATGGAGGCAAGCTTTGGTGTGTTGTATTGCCTCCACATTCTGGAGATGCATATGGATTCCATATAAATTAATTGGCACTCCAACACACTAATAAGTTCATGGTGAGGACTAAAATTGCACATTTTTTTTCAGGACCTGTATGGACTTGGAGGACGTGCATCCATTTACATCCACCTGATCATAGACATTGAATTTCCAATCAGATCTGATCAAAACAGATGTGTGAAAGGGGCCTAAAGCTGGCTATACATTGATTGAATTTCACCCCTTTCCTGCTGAATTGGCTAAAATTTAATTTGTGGGTGGCCCTGCTGGCTTGACTTCCCAATCAACTTTTGTTGAAGGAGCCGGGTGAAAAAATGTGGGCTAAGCAGATGTAGTCACTGTTCGGGTTTTCTGAGGGCCGCAGGCACTGGCTGCAAGAATAAAATAGCCGGTAGGGGAGATTACTCCAGCTACATTGTTTAGCAATTAACAGACGCCTCTTGTTCAGCCCACAGCTGGAAATCATAGGGGCTGTTAGATAGAGCCGAGAAGTACAGCAAATTCCTACACTCCTCAGGTCCCTCTAGTGGCAGCAATGCACTGCAAAAGTCATTTGCACAGCTATATGCTGTATTCAAGTCTTATAAATCAACCCCTCAATGTGTATGGGCACCTTTAAGATGCAGACTGAGAGGGAACAATACTTATTTACTTTAATACTTTAAAAAAAAAAATATTGGCAAAGGGCCATTGACTATATATTGGACTTTACATGCATTCGTTGTTTACAATTACAATTCAGTAAAAACATAACTTTAGCTGCTACATAATTTCTATTATTTAGAATCTGGCAGCTTGACAACAAATTTCTGCCATATACACAGGAGAATGTTATCTTTACTTTGCATATTACAGTTATGTGGTTGCTATGTAATGTCATATTTACTCATTGAAGCAATAATGTTTTTTCCTGTCCTCTAAAATATTAGGGAAATCCCGAATTAGCAGGCTGGATCCTAATGAATTAACCAAATCCAAATCGTATTGAAGGCCTTTAGGATTCCGGGAATCCCAAAACAAATCCTTGCTTCTGTAGCATCCTTTGGGATGGGGGAAAATTCTATGTATTACAATCTAATGAAATACTTCATAATCACTTCTAGCTTTGAATATTTTGTAGAATATTTGGACATTGAACATACTGTATATATTTTGTACTACTTCCACAAGGAATTTGTGTGAAGCAATACAGTACAGACATGTGCACTGCCAGAAAATTTGTTTAGTTTCGTTTTAAATTCGGATTTGTGTTATTTCGTTTTTCGAGATTCGGGTGTGAAAGTGAATTCGGATTCGGACGAAATTCGGTAGCGGTAGTTCGACCGTTCATTTCGTTTTCTGTTCTTATTCGTTTCTTATTCTTTTCTTATTCGTTTCGTTCGTTCATTTGCAGCAAAGTGACATTTGAGGGGGAAAAAATATTTTTCTCCTTCTCTAATGTCACTTTGCTCCAACGAACGAAACGAATAAGAAACGAATAAGAACAGAAAACGAAACGAACGTTCAAACTACCGCTACCGAATTTCGGAAATGGAAATTCGGATTCGTTTGCAGTCGTTATGTCTGGAATTCGGATACATCCGAATGTCCGAATTTTCCGAAAATTCGTCCTAATTTCGATTCGGAACGAAACGAATCGCACATGTCTAATACAGTATGTTATTAATGACACACAAGTGCAGTGTTGCTAAGTCCTAAGGAAAATGTGGATTACTTTGATAGTTATAGTACTGTTGCCAGGCCCCCTCCCTGCTGCATTGGAATCTAGCATCCCCATGTCTATACACTGTGTATAGATGTGACAATTTGCGGGACCTTAGACAACTGCAGAGGAGGGGGAGAGACATTGGAAGGCCTGACCTCAGAAGAAGCTGGCTTGGACCTTCGGGTGAGTCTAACTTTTTTTTAACCTACACAAAAACAAGCACTTGCCCCACTGCAAGAGTTAATACAAACATTTCCTGGAGCTCATCTTTAATGATATTAGCACAAGGATCCAGCCCCTTTGTTTAAGTGCAGCTGTGAGGTGGGGATTGCATCAGCTTGCAGCTGATTGGTCTGGTGGCCCCATGTTGCTTCCGGGTTCTTTTTCTTTCTATTTTTTTGGTGCAGCACACATCATGCATTGATGCATGCATCAGTGTGTTGTATAGCAGCCGCACTCTGGAGATGAATACGGTTCCCATATAAAATGATTGGCACCCTAACACACTTCATAGTGGATACTAAACTTGCTAATTACTTAACATGACCAACAAAACAGCGCTAGTGGTGTTGTCCTTTACTCTTCAATCCCATAAAAATTTCTGCTTGCAAGTTGCGAGGGAAGGCAGCCAATCTAATCAGACGGGAAATCCTCAAGCCCATATAAAAACAAACACAAGGGACGGCCCCCTCACCTTGTGAAGCACATACAATTAATTATAAACGCAGATTAAAAATACTTGCAATCATGAATGCATAAATGAACGAATTAGAGGATGAGCAGCAATTTCAAAACCTGCTGATCATAGCCATAGTCTGGCTACATCCAATGTCAGGTCCGGTATGCTGAGTTGATCGACACTGATGTATAGACTTTCCCACATGCAAGATTTGAATTGCTGATCATCCTGTAATACACTCATTTATGCATTCATGATTATAAGTATTTTTAACCTGAGTTTATGATGAATGAATTGTACGTGCGTGCACTTAATATTATCTTTGCACTGTTGCCTGGCTTATCCCTTTCAGTTTGAGGAGCAATTGGGGACATTTATTGATACAGTTGCTCCCTATTTTCAAATACAGTACCGTATGAGCATGTGCAGGTTATGTGCAGATTATATTCCACCTTTTGTGGTATAATGTCGTTCACGCCACTTCCGGTTTTGTTGAATGTTTGTGATCAGTCTGTGAATGTCTGCCAGTTTTCCCACATTTGTCACAAGTGTTGGGAACCAGATTGCAGTAGAATTACCACGCTGAAATGTTGCATTAATAAAAAGTGATGTGGACCACTTTTAAAATGGACGCAATTACCTGGCTGAAAGTGACTTTTTAAAGTGGACCTTCACACATTTTGACAACTTTCTCTCACTTGCCTCCTCCTCCCTTCCTCTTATACAAATGCAGGATTTGTAAACAGTAAATACCTTAGCTCAGCCCTGCCAAGCTGCTAGACTGGTCCCTAGGCCCTGGTGGTCTAAGGGTCATCATCATGTCTTAGGCTGGCCATGCACCTATCAATTTTTTTCGTTCAACCCTCTGGCTGAACGAAAAAAATTCCTCCGTCAACACAAACAGCGTGTCAATTGAGGAATCGCCGCTGTTTCCATTGTATTCTGAAAGGTTCCACCGGCACCTTTCAGAATACCCGATCAGAGTAGGCAGGTAATCGGCTGCTGGCTTTGATCATACAAAGATTTTCCAGCCGGCTCCTTCGACCAGCTAATTGAGGAATGCAGGCTAAAAGGGAGCCGACAGTCTCACACACTGTGCGAATTTCGGCCAGTACAATAAAAACCGTCCGAAATTCGGCCAGTGTATGGGCACCTTAACACACGTCTAATTGACTTGTATTGGATGTGAGGATGCCAAAGGACATTCGACAGCCAGCGAAGGAGGGAAAGAGAGGTAAGTGCTGACTGCCATGAGACTGAGTGTAAGATGAGTATATTTACTTAATCTGAGCCCCTTGACAAAACGAGCACTTAAACCTTGCAGTGCAGGGGGAGCCCAGTACAAGTAAGTTTTTTTTTAATTCCCGAAGTTCTTATTTAAGATGAATATTGCAGCCAAAGGTTTTTTTTTGTTATTTTATCTTTTATTTTATCTTTCAATGGCCTATTTATATTTATCTTGTTAGAGTTCTGCTTTAAAATTGGGAAGACATTCTACTCAACTACGGTAGTTATAAGGTTTACGTCTGTTCTTATTTATCAGTTTATAGTGTTCTTTCCCCTGAATTATATGCATGCAAATCTAAAAATATGCAGAATCAGTTGTCAATTTTCAAGTGACAACAGCTCCTCTAAAATTAGATTAGAATTCTTCTTTAATATAGGCCCAGCGGTACACGGTACTCCCTGATGACACCATGTTTGCTTTTTCTTTGCGGTAACCAAACAAGGCCCGAACCGCTATTTGATATACAATACATAGCATGGCACATTGTCACAGAGTCTTTGTTCAAACAGCAGAGTTCATTACAAACAGCCGGTCAATACTCAAGCAAACATTCCCAGCTGCGCATGAAACGATTACACTCAGATCCACAGCATGGCGAGTAATGAAGCAGTTATGGCCTCGTCCTATTCACCAGTTCGCTACTGAGTTTGTTAGAATAGATCAAGGGCTCAGTCATTACCACACTGATGACCTGCAGATTGTGTCTTTTCTGCATAGAAAAGGAAAGGTCTGGAGTTGGGCAGCTGGAAATGGCGAGTTAGAGGTGAGCAGGGCAGCTTATAATATTACTTCATAGCCAGAGGGATGAGAAAAACAACTGCTGCCTCATTTTTAAAGATGAACTGTAATCACTGATACATAATTCATTGTATTTTTAAAATGCCAGATGAGTAAGTACCTGAATTTGACTTGGCATCCGCCTGTTGTAGTCTATTGTACAGCAGAGCTCAGAGAGGGTGAGGGAGAAGCAGCACAATAAACCAGGTGTGAGATGTGCTGCAGTGCAATGTGTCTCGGTCTGCGACCGGGGCACACAAAATGACAAAAAGTAGCGTGCAAAAAATGGTGCCTGGGATGAAAACACGGGAAGTAGGTGTCTATGCATTAACGGAGCCGCACTAGAGGCGCAGGTTCTAAGAAGGTCCAGGTGTTCGACAGAGCCTCTAATGGTGAGGATGATTGGCTGCTGGACACCTTCCACACCTCTAGCACGCCCACACAGACATAAAGGTTAGTTGCAGCACTGAGGTGCTGGATGCAACAGCAGGCAGGGTTGAAGCCTATACACAGACACACAAGTAGGCACAGGTGCAAGGACTCACCTGAAGAAGCTGATGGTCAATCCAATGCAGGGCATACAGGATCTCACTGTGAGGAAGAGGGAATCCAGACATACAGGGAACAAGGTAGGGGGTAGCAACCGCAGGGATGCAAAGGCAAGAGATAAACAGGAAGTCCGACTGGGTGTAAAGACACGTTGCAACGGCATGGAACAATTGAGCTGGACTTGTAATGGAGAGGTTCAGAGTGGATTGGCAGCAAGCCAAGCAGCTCAGACAGGAGGTAAAACCCGGCGCCGGATCATCACACAGGGAAGTGTAACACAATGGGCATGTGGGTGTAAAACAGCTCTGTTTTCAAAGTATTGCAACCATGATCATTGAATGCAGGGCTTAGGATCCTGGAGACTGTTCCTCCAGTCCGTATGGAGGTGTGGACCTTCTATTTTGGTGCACATGCACAACCAATTTCCTTCTGTTGAATATGTCTCTCTCCAAGGATTTTATAGCTCTAACCCATCAATCCCTAGGTTTCCTCTGTGATGGCTTAAAACGCACTGAACAAGAAAAGGAGCTTTCGCTCCTCCAACTTCAATAGTCACATGGGGTTCTAGAAGGTAACCTGAGCATCAAGAGAGTGAGTGACTATGCAAATGGGTGGATGATGATCTTAGCAAGAGCTGACAAGACCTCGGCCTGGACTGGATCGTGAGTATGTGTAATCAACAGCACGTGTGTGAGTGATGTCACAGGTTAACAAGTATGTGATATCTCCTGAGGAGCAGTGATGAGGTAGGGCTTGGTGCAATACCCAGTTCGCATATGTTTGCCCAAGCAAATTTAAAATTCTGACCATTACCCACTCCTCCTGACCCAATCAGTTGCAAATAATGTGCATTCCCCACCCTACAGCTATACATCACAAGGAGGGGGGAATGCCTCCCAGCAACTGCCACCACTCATTGGGGCAGGAGGAGGAGGTAGGGGTCAGCGTTTTGAGCGGGCTTGGGTGAACTCAGGGGAACTGGATTCACACCAAGCCCAGCCTCTTTTCTACTGAGGAGAAAGGCTTAGTAGGGTTTGGGTGCTAGCAACAGATCTAGGTATAAACGAGTATTATTGGATGGGGGAAATTTGTATTGATCAATGTAATTCTGCTTTAAAGTACACTGTCAGTCCATTTGAACTAAATGGGCTGCTTTAATGTACAACATGGGCCCAAATGGTTGTTTAAAGTAAAAAAAAAAAAAAAATAAGGCCATGCTGTGGAACTTTATTTTTTCCAAGAGCACTCTGAGCATGTACAGTGTTTAGTGCACCTTATCTGCTAATAAAGCACAAAAATAGCATTGCCCCGATGTCCAACATATGCATTGAGCATGATTGTACACTTTAACAGATATGTTAACAGATTTGCCGGTTATGTGAGCATTAACACATGCCAATTATCTTCTGACTTTAACACATGCTAATTATCTTCATCTTGATTTTCCCTTCTCTTGTGGATTTCCTTTTAGTAAATTAGGCCCAATGGCTACGGGTACATTCATTCCTGCTAATAGGTGTTAAATATGTGCAGTGAAACTTCTTTCGCAGTAATTTTAGCATACTTCCCAACTTTCTGAGATGAGAAAGAGGGACACCTTCCAGCACAATATATTTAGGCAATGGACACACGTCTGTTCCAGCCCCCAGTTTAATGTGGACCATATTGGATTTATAGCCCAAAAATGATTGATTAAGCCCAAAATTGTCTTTTTTCACCATTACTTTTCCTTTAGGCCCCTTTCAGATGGGCGGTATGATCAGGTACGCCTGTCAGTTTTTCAGGTGGATGTGATTGGATGCCTAATGTTAGTCTATGGACATATTATGTAACTGGGTGTGCAGCGCTCAGGGTCACCAGTGAGTGAATTAAATCAGTGTTAGCATATTTAACCTAATGAGTGGTAATGATCATAAATATCAGTAATAGCTAGTGAACAAAGGTCTCAAATCGTGCACGGATACATAAAATAAATGGTGGATCAGATATATACAATTTCAAATATGAAATATGAAAATATATACAAAAAATGTATAAAAATCTAAAACTTATCAAAGTGATATATAGCAAAGTGAGTCCAAAAGTGTATAAAAGTGGGTACAAAATATATATAATATTATAAATAATTGGATGTGAGTCCAAAAATAGATAATTTGTGAATCCAAAAACAATTTAAATTTTCAGTGTCAGCAACACGTTAATGATGATAGAAATCCCACACCGCAGTGTCCACGTCTAAGTCCCCTCTGGGATGCGCAGTCAGGTCCTGCGATCCCCCTGAAGACGTCTTTGTATGACGAAACGCATCGGGGTGGGGCTACACTTCTCGGTATCACACGTAGTTACATACTATTTGACCCTAGTGTCCCTAGTACAGCAGCTCTAATATATAGTTATACATTATTTATTTATTTATTCATTTTCTATATATTTTTATTTGTTTAATTAAAGTATCCACATCAATCTATAAGCGCGGATTATATATATTTCACCTTAGTCTATGGACAGCCAGATCTAAATGTACTGTATGTGTTTATATCTGATTACCACCTGACTCTGTCTAGGTCTAGAAAAACCAAATGGAACAGAGTTCCGTTATGGAAGAGCTGATCGTGATGGATCGGGGGTAATCTGATGTCAGTGGACACATGTCCACTTACATCTGACTCTCCATAGACCTAACATTGGTCCAATGAGTTCAGTTTTTTCCTCCATCGCAAGGTGGAAGAAGAAAGTGGACAGACATGGATGTCAATAATGTCCCTATGGACATCTTAGTGACCTCCGTTCCAAAAAGCTCCAAACCCTTGTAAAAGGGACCTTATACTGGTCTGAACAATGTAACATTTGTATTGCTTGCTGGAAGAAATGTATTATGGGATATGTAGTCTTGAGAAACGGAGATTGCATCAGATCAAGCAGCAGGGAAAGGAGCGCAAAGCACATTGGGATACAGGAAGTTTGTTGGAAGTGCTGGGCAGACTGGAGGCAGAACTCACTACATGAAAGGGATTTTTTTCAAGTAAGCTTTGATTGCATTATCATAAACAACTCTAGTATGTATTCCTATTACAATGCTGATGTTATAACAGGATAGTATATGCTGGGACTGTACTATTCCTTCATGAGACAGGATGAAGGTTTTAGTGCAGAATAACACTTTTGGTAGTTAAAAAGAATAATTTTTTTAATGATATCTGTACATCAAGCCAAAAAGAGGGACAACTGAGGAGGACAAAGGAATTTGCTGCCAAATGAGGGACAGTTGGGAGGTGTGATGACCGGCCTGTTGGTGTCCTTTGACATTCACAACGGTTTCATAAAGCTTGTACATAATGATCATCTCCAGCCAGAATGATGTTTTAACCTGGTTAAGCTTCATCGGATATCCCATTTGGATAGCAAGGTTTAATTTCAATAACTCAAAACATTATAAAGCTTGCAATCCCTCCTGTGACTAAGACTGCTTCCTGTAACACCATGAAGCAGAAAGAACAGAACAGTCATTGTAATAACAAATCCCTATGTAATTTAGCATAAAAGCCAATACAGAGCAACAAATCAAAAGATGTTCTCTGCCGGGCTGACAGTGACATATTACTGCATTATTACCTTCCGCCTGAATCATGGAAATGGCTGAGTATAGATATTAGTAAATGGAAACTGTTTTTGTTCTATTTTTCACGTAAGGATTACAATACCTTTTTAATACACATACAGCCTTTTTTTCAATAAAGAACTCTAATTTTTAAGTTATAATTCCTAAATGTAGTAAACCCTGGAAGCAAATTAGACTTAAAGTGAATTTAAAGCCAAAGCAGTTATTTCAGGTTTGAATACAATGTTATGGCACTAGACTCACTGTCACGTTTTTATTGCTGTCCAAGTCCTTGGTAGGGAGATTCGCCCTCTGGATTTGTCCTGGTGACCACTGTCAATCGGACTGAAAGTGAGGGAGAAACCAAAATTGGCACCAGAAAAGGAATAGAGGGGAAATCTTCCAATGTGGACACTTGTTCTGGCAATAGCTGCCTACGGGGGAATGTATTTTACTTACTTACAGGAAGTGAAGGGAAATATCCCCAGTAGGACACAAGTAGAAAAAAAAACCCTGATGGGATCTTCACTATTCCCTACTCCATCCAAAATGAGAAGAAGTTATACTTTAATTCTACTGACATCAGACCAGTACAAGATGCACTATGATCAGGTGCCACAGCTTAGTGCACTTATGGAATAGCGTTTAAAGTGAACCTATAGAATTGTTCAATGGTGTTATGATGGCTCCTGTCCTAAATAGCACTCAGCTCTTGGTACCTCAGTATTTTGGCAGAGTGTGCCAGAAGCATGATATACCAGGGTGCTTCATAAAGGAAATTTCCAATATTATTAGCTTGGTCACCATTTAGCCCCATCCTTTTCTGCTGCATGCACCTTCCGATTGGTCCGGAAAGTGACCCACCCAATTTGAAAGAAAGGTATAGGCAGGTAGAAAGGATGAGGTTAGACCACAATCTGGAGGTCCCAATATCATTTACAGAGAATTCCAGGATTTCAGGATACTGGAAATCCTGGAATCCTGGTTATATGGTGACCATGCAAATAACATCTGAAATTTTCTTTATAAAGCACCATGGTATATCATGCTACTGGCACCCTCTGCTAGGATAATGAAGCAGTAACTGTGGTGCGTATACAATAACTCCAAGGAACATGCAAATAGCTTATTGTTCAAGCTGCAGCATATGGCAGTATATACACTTACATACCTCACAACTTTACAAGATGGGAAGAGGGGACACCTTCCAGCACAATGTATTAGTCAATGGACACAACCCCTGCATAGCCCCAGCTATGCCATAAATGATTGGTAAAACCCAGAATTGTATTTTTTTATCATTACATACATTAAAGATGTTTAAAGGGTATCCATGTTCAAAAACTAAAAATAAATATGTAATTCTATATTGAATTTTCTTAAGTTCTATCCCTCCCCTAATAACCATAATGATCTAGAAGTTTGTTTGTACTTATTGAAGATGCCCATATGAGGTACTTCCTCAATGCACTGACACCATTTCACTACAGCTCAATGTCTTAACAAATTAACATTATCATTGCTTGTCAGAAGCAATGCATGATCGGATATGTAGTCTTAAAAAATTGAGATTGCATCATATCAAGCAGCAGGGAAAGAGACGTAAAGCACACTTTCAATCCAGGAAGATGATGGGCAGATGGAAGGCAGCACCCACTACATAAAATTGATTTTTCAAGGGGGCTTTGACTGCATTATCATAAACAACTCTTATATGTATTCCTATTACAATGCTGATGTTATAACTGGAGAGTATATGTTGGGACTTTACAACTCATTTAAGAGATAGGATGAAGGTTTAGTGCAGAGTAATACTTTTAGTAGTTACATAGTAAATTTTGGCAAATATCTGTACATCAGACTGAAAGAGAGGGACAGAGAGAAATGGTTCCCAGTGAGGGACAGTTGGTCGGTATGCATTTATAAAAAAAACAGTAACAATTAGTTAAAATGTATGTACCAAAATTAATTATTTTTCTGCCTAGCACTTTGCTTATAGCTTCATAGGTGCAGCAATAGTTACATCTCATATAAGCACTTCCAGGAAAATCTATGCTTATAATATACCTTTTTCTGCTCATGGTCGCGGAAAAGAGAACCAGCAAGCAGCCACCACCAGCAGATCTTATCAAGAGTGCAGTGGATTCATAGAGAACAAGCATAGTGGGGTAACACACAGTACATCTGTACATCAAAGCACTGTACTGCTACTGGCTGCCATCCTGCGTCCATCGGTTTATGTTTCAGATGATCAGACTTTACATTTTAAAAGAAAATATCAAGGTGCAGTGTATTCTCCCTCAAGCTGGGTTTCTGTGCCTTTTCTATGCGAGTCAGCAGGAACTCTTTTTTTTCTGCTTGTTGTTTTATTTTTAAGCTTACTTGGTTATTCTTTTTAATTTTATTCCCCCCAGTGTGATGTTTACATCCTTCCTCTGGAGATTTGAGGATAATTGGCTTACTAGGAGCATGGCACCTGCCCAGCGCTGCACTATCAGCAGTTAAGTCTTTACACATTGCAGCAGATCGTTGCTCTTTCGCTCTGACACATATGGAGATTTTTTTCTTCTCCTTAAACTATCCATTTTGGAATAACAAGCAGATTATGTATTGTATATCCATTCTGTATAAGCTGGGACTATCAAAGTTTTGCTTGCAAGGGCAGCCTGTGATAGATAAACACCAAAAAGCCTGTGACATCCCCTTTCTCTTAGCAATGGAATTGTCCATTTAATTACTAGCAGGAGGGAAATACCCCACTGCACTGAGCCAGGAAATGTCAAACGTGATTGATCAGTCTCCAGTTCCCGATAAACAATTCTCAGTATACTCAATAAAGGACTCGCTGAGGCAGATAACAGGCATTTTTTTAATGGAGCAATCCCCTGTGAGGGGCAGGCTGACATTTATTTAAATCAGAGGGAGGAAACTGAGCCAAATGGAGAAAAAAAGCTGTTATTTTATCCCTGTTTGTGGACACCAGAGATTAAAAAGGGTGACACGAACAGACAACTTTGAACAAGATGGGTAATCAGCGATATAGCATCAACTGATTGAATGAAAAACTCAGCAGTGACTGAGCCTTATGGTTGGATCAGCATCAACAGGTTATACAGCAAGTGTACAGCTGCTTGGTTGCAGATGGATCAAATTCATTGTGGTTGATTTACTAAAGGCAAATGGGCTGTTCACTTTGCAAGGGAGATTGCACTTTGTATAGGAATGTTCCCTTAGCTTAATGCAGAGCTGGACAAAGCACTAGAGCTAGGTAGCCAATGCTCCATAAAAAGTATTGCTAGCACACAGCTTTTCAGGTTTTGTCTATTTGTTGGTCGTGGTTCTGGCTCCTATAAAAAAGTTGTGCTGGCTTCTGGATTGGACAACCTGGCTCCTATATATATACACCAAATGTGCCGCTGCTTGCTTACAGATGGATCAGATGCATTGTGGTTGATTTACTAAAGGCAAATAGCCTGTTGACTTTGCAAGGGAAATTGCACTTTGCATGGTAATGTTCCCTTAGCTTAATGCAGAGCTGGGCAAAACACTAGAGCTAGGTAGCCAATGCTCCATAAAAATTATTGCTAGCACACAACTTTTAAGGTTTTGTCTATGTGTTGTCTGTGGTGCTGGCTCCTATAAAAAAGTTGTGCTGGCTTCTGCTTTGGACAACATGTCTCCTACATTTATACCAAATGTGCTGCTGCTTGGTTAGAGATTAATCAAATTAATTGGGGTTGATTTACTAAAGGCAAATAGGCTGTTCACTTTGCAATGGAAAGTGCACTCTGAAAAGGGATGCCCCCTTAGCTTAATGCAGGGCTGGATAAATCCCAGGAGCCAGGTAGCCAATGCTCCCTAAAAAACACAACTGACCATCCAGGTGTTTAAGCTTTCTCTAGCTGTTGTCACTGTAGCTGGCTCCTATAAAAAAAAGTCCTGCTGGCTCCTGAATTGGACAGACTGGTTCTTGCATTCCTTATTAATTTGTCCACCCCTGGCTTAGTGAGTGTGGTGAAAATTCACTTTGCAAAAAATACCCAGTCATGTGCAAGGAACATACAAAGAGCAGTATTTTTGCTTGCACATGTTTGGATGATGGAGCTTCATTTTATGCAATAAAATAAGAGAAAACTTATTTGCAAAGTGAACAGCCTATTTGCTTTTAGTAAATCAATATTATTGAATTGACCCTGATCATTCCTATTAAAATGACCCAATTTGGAACTTTAGCTGACCAACAGAATTATAATGGATAATGCGTTGTGTGAGTTTAAGGGAGCAATCACATTAACAGGTAAATTATAAGAACCTCACTGTGACTAAGGCCCAGTAGAGCTGAAACATGTAAGCAGATTTTGCTTTTATGGACTTTAAGGGATGGAATAAAGAAACATTTGGAGGGCACTCCTTGTGTTCTGCCATCCTACTGTAAACCAGATTATAAGAACCTGTTCAGTTGTAAAATTCAACAAAATAATAGGTCATAGTAAGCTCAATGGAAAAAGGAAATCGTGATTCAATTATTTGTGTAATACCTGTCATACGTTTTAATAATCAAAATTTGCAGGAAAAAAATCATACATGCTATTTATGAAACTCAGTCCAGATACAGCCCATGCAGGATGCACGCAAGCCTTTCTGATCCAAAATTTCTAAACACCTATTGAGTTTTCCCGCAAATTGAAGTTCCATCCTGTGTGTAGGTTTATAAACTTTTATAATGAATAAGTACACTTTCAGATAAAGAGCATGTATTCATTTTACCCCCCTCCCCTTCCTCTGACCTAACAGATCCTATCCTCCCCTTCCTGAGATGTATACTTACCAAGATCAGACACTTGAGGCTTCCCCTGTTTGTTTGCATCTCACACCAAAGTCCTCTCTCTGCTGGCCTTGCCTGTGCAGTAGAGCCCCATAGACTTCTGTGGGGCTCATTTGCCTCCACAAATGAGCCCCACAGAGGAGCAAAATGAAAAAGAGGAGCAAAATGAGCGGACAGCAGAAAGGGGACTTTGATGTATACAAAAACGAGAGGCCCTGGCTATCGGATCTTGTAAATGTATATCCCTGGAGGACACTTTTTTTAAATTCTATAAATGGCCATTGTAAGATAATTGCAACTTGCACCCTGGCAAATGCTTGTTATCAAAAGTACATTTGTCAAAAAAAATATCAGATGCATTTCAGAAAAGATTATATATCCTGGAAAAGATGAACAATGATCTCAATTGAAGGGTTTTTAAGCATGACTACTTTCTGATTACACAAACAAATCGAGAGGATTGAATATGCACAGACAGGCTGCCCTACTCTTTGTAAGCTTGTGGTGGTGGTGGGTAGGGTGATCGATCATACATTGTACACATATTTTGAAAGAAGTAATGTTCCAAGGTAGAGTTATTGCTGGAGCAATGTTCAGCTTTTCACATTTTTATGCAATAGGAAAGGGCAGCTATCTTGCAGAGAACAATGAGCAAGGGTTATCTGTAAGATCAAGAGGCTGAAGCTCCAGGACATGCTGTGATACTCACCTGACAGTGACATAGGTCCATGTACTGTACTTTGATCTTTGATCAGATATTGCTTGCACATTTGATAGCAAGTGCCTAAGACAGATGGAGGTGCATTTATTGAGGACTTTATAAGACAACTGGTTATTTTCAGATGTCATCAAATCGGGAATATCTATTGTAAAAGTTGAGCTGTTTATATGTACTCTTAGCCGGGTATACATTGTTAGAATCTCATACAAGTATTTGTATGAAAAATCTAATTAGAACATTCAATAATACTGTCAGAGAACTGACAATTATTGTAAAAAATTCCATCCTTCCATTTTTATTTATCACTGTGGTTAAAAGTGATCGCCAATTTTACCCCATTGACTATTAGAGATTGAACAAAAGCTCCAAAACAATAATTTTCAAATGAAATTCTTCTGGTGTATGGCCATCTTTAGGCAGCTTAGGAGCAGATCCAGTAATCTTTTCCAGCCAGAAGTCATGATAATTTACTGGACTGGCCCTTGTCTATTTGATAATAGGTTTTTACATTTTGGTAGGAGTTCAGTGGTTACTATCAACTATACACCACTTTAAATTCATCATGGCATAAAACAGCATACAGATCTTTTCCACAAGAATGGGCTATCACGTCTTAATTTAATACCTTTGGATAATCTACCAGGTCCACCCATAAAACAGGACCAATAAATCCACAGCAGCTATATACTTTAAATAACATTTCAAGTTGTTTTTAGAACAGACACACAATATATTTACCCTAAACAAAGCTAGAACCATTAATCACCCATTAAAATGATAATGAACTACTTAAACATAATTAACTAATTACTTTGAATAAATCAGACACCCAAACAGAAGACTACAAAAAGGGACACAGACTGAGAATTGCTGATAAGAACACGTATCATTGAACTTAATAACGATACAATTAAATTATATTTAAATTAATATTGGCTAATCATTGGAAAAAGTTGTGAAATTGCGACAAAGCTTGAGATGTGGCTTGCATTTTTAATCATCTGTTAGCTAATGGCTGAGATGTTTGATCAAATGATATGCCTCGGTGCTTGGGAAGCTTTCATAATACTTAAGTAAAAAGGGGCATGCTTAAAGCAGATTAAACAATCCTTACCATGTTAAGTAATTAAAGCAAGATCAAAGTAATCAGCTGAAGATTGTTAACAGGTGTTTCTGAAGCCAAAGAACAAACGTGACACAAAAACAACAAAATACCAATTATATCTTTAACGATTTAAGTGACGGTAACAAATCGAGAAGCAAGACAATTCTGTCAAGAGAAAATCACCAATAATCTAATATATGAATATTACATGTTAATATATTATTTGATTATATGCCCTTGTGTTTATTTTTTAATATGCATAAGATTGAAATGACCTATTGGATATAGTTAGGAGACTTTCATTCTTAATGCTTTAATTTTCAATAGCAACCAGCTTTCTTGGTCTAAATTAAAATTACACTAAACTCAGCAGTTACATCTTAAAAATGCTTTCAAATACCTTAACTATTAACAAAAATGTATCTTATTTGTATATCAAACAACTGTAGATGCTCAAATCATATCTGAATTCATGCTGACACTGTCCTTCCTTCTGGAGGGGGGCTACTTTTATTCCCCATGATTTATGTCCCTTGTGTGTGTTGTAAAGTAGCCACCTCTCCAAACTCACTTACATGATGAACTTCAATTAGGGCCGGTGCTGCCACTAGGCAAACTAGGCAGCCGCCTAGGGCGCACTGCTGCCTAGGTCGCAGCCTTAACCACTCACCCCCCGACACCCCCCC
>NW_017307030.1:243783-244017 GCF_000935625.1 Nanorana parkeri
CAGAGGAGCAATAGTAAGAGACAAGTTTCTCTCTCAGCTCTGCTCCTCTGCTCGGTTGCTGGTGTTTCAATAGCCAGTCTGCTATTGGCTGTTTTAAATGAAAATAGTTAATAGCAGTCTGGCTATTGTCCGGGCTGCTTACATCCATCTATCGCCTGCGGAAGCTAGCCGGCAGGAGAATGGGGCCATGTGCGTGCGGGGGGCATTGGGGGCTGCGCCACCGGAAGGGGGCTG
>NW_017307030.1:244329-329314 GCF_000935625.1 Nanorana parkeri
AGGAAGGGGGCTGGGCGGGGGGGGTGCAAGTAGCTGGTCTTGCCTAGGGTGCAAAATAGTCTAGCACCGGCCACCCTGACTTCAATCTCACATTTAGTTTAATAATTTGTATTGAAGTTATAGTCTATCACAAGAGCAAGCTTGGAGTTGTGGGTACTTTGCAACTCCCATAGGGACCATGAAGAACAAAAGTAACCACCCTCCAGAAGGAAGGACAGTGTCAGCAAAAATTTAGAGTTTTAGTTGTAAGAATAGTGCATCGTCGTTGGTGTTAGTGGGAGGAATAGAGCCCCATGTTTGGTGTCAGTGGGAGGAATAATGCCTCATTATTGTTTTTTTTTTTTTTTACTGGGAGAAATAGTGCCCTGTTGTTGTTGTTGTCAGTGGGAGAAATAGTGTTCTATCATTAAATTAGGTAAGAGTAATAGTGCATCATCATTGTTTTTAGTTGGGAGAAATAGAGCCCCCTTGTTGGTGTCAGTGGGAGGAATAGTGCACCAACATTGGTTTCAGTGAAAATAATAGCACCCTATCATTAGTTTCAGAAGAAGGAAACCATTATTGGTGTCAGTGGGAGGAATAGTGCCTCATGGTTGGAGTCAGTGGAATTAGGAAAACCCACCACCAGCCTTGGAGTTTAGTGGAAACTTACCTTTGTATCTGCTCCAAGTCCCATGCTGTCCTTCTACTGACAGGATGATGTTTTGGACGGAACTATGCGGAAACCACTTAGCAGGCGATTACTGCTCCTGGCAATGGCAGCTACAGTACATTGTCAGGTGCAGGAACACGCCTTGGATAAATGGCAAGCAGTGGGCTGTAGCTTGAGGACTGCTGTTTTAGATGAATGAAATGGACAGTGAGACAGTATGCCTAGATGTAGGAATGAGATATAGTCACATAAACAACATGCTGACAGCACAGTATTTATCATCATTCAGTTATCACAGATTTACATTTGTAATGGTATCTAAACATAGATGGTCAGTGTCCTACCACTTCTACCTTTCTAGAAGTGATGAGCATCATGATTTATAGTCCAAGAAATTACTTCCCCTCTCTGGAGTTACAGAACCGATGTACTCATTGCTCATCCTGTGATGACCACTCTTTGCAGCATTGTTCCTCTCTAACAATACACATGGCTGCTCTCTGCGCTATGTTTGGTATAGCTCTCCCAGGACAATCATTGTAGAGGCCCAACTCTAGTATTTTCCTCAACAATCAGAAAGAATGGGCTGTGAAAACATAAGGTTATCAGGAAATGTTTTCCCCTTTTATCTATCCACCAGTACAGTCCATTCTATTGAAGAAAATGTTTGACTCTCTTCTATCATTTGTTACAGAGTTTTTGCTTTATGTACTTCCATGCCTGTGCCTTCTTTAAACCATCAACCAGATCAGGTATCCCATGCGATTTGTTGACCTAGGACACTAGTGCTATGAGGCCGCAGTGCCATCCTCCATATACTTGGTGCAAATTATTCATCTGTATAAGGTAATTCAGTCAATAATATTCCATTACCACTTCAAAGTGCATTTGAGGATTCTTCGACAGAAGGCAAGCTAGGAATAAAATTAGTTTATTGGCATATAGTGAATTTCATAAACATCTGGCAAACTAAGGCTTACAGGAGCATTAACCTTTGTAGCAAAGCTCCCCGCTACAGAACAGATGTAAAACAGCTACCAAGGTGCAGTCCAGAGAGAAGAAACCATAAATTCCCTTTCTTTCCAGGCTGACTGACACCTCTCAGTGTGCTGGCAGTGCAGCTGTAGGTGGGAGACATTTATTTTCTGACCCCATAAATAACATACATTTGAGCACATGCTGACTTCTTTTTTTTCTCTACACAGTTTCACCTGACATTTCACTCAAGTGTTCTGGATTGGCAATAAAAGTCCAAGTGCTTAATCATTTAACACATTGTCAAGTCCAAATATACAAATCAAAAGCGCCAAACTGAGACCACCAACTGAAAAGTATATATACGAGGATTGCTAGGGGTGCTGCCCCACTTCAGCCAGGGGAGCTGTAACACTATGGGAAAAAGAACAAAAGAGAAGGGCACCCACCCTAATGTAGATTGTTTTTAATATGAAAAGCTGCAAGACAGAGTAAAAACATACTCACAATAGTGAATCGAAATAAAAGTTTTCAACCAAAGCATGGACGACATCAGTAAGAGGCTGCACAGTCAACCTGCTCCCCTACCACTTGATTACACAGAATGTACTGTCTCTCCTTCCACTGAGACACACTGAGTGTGTGTCTCAGTGGAAGGAGAGACAGTGTGCTGAATGCAGCAAGTTCTGTGTTTGGAGCCAAGCCTGTCAGCAGGAAAGGGTTCTGTGGATGGACTGTAACTGTTCCCATAGAGGAAACGGACCCAGCTCAGAGGACTATCGCTAATACCCAATGCTCTATTCAGCCACCAGGCGTCAACATGGTACATTCTGTGTAATCAAGTGGTAGGAGAGCAGGTTGACTGTGCAGCCTCTTACTGATTTCATATTAAAAACAATCTACACTAGGGTGGGCGCCCTACTCTTCTGTTCTTTTTCCCACATTGTTAAGTCCAGTTCACCAACAAGCCAGAGAGTAACAGGGTTATTCACAAAAGGGTCAAGAGTTTGGAAAAGGCAGGCAAAGTGAACAATCTAGGACAACATAACTGAAATGGAAAGTGAACTGAATTGGAAATGTTTTCCAAATCAGCTATTTTTGCCTAGTATGTTGACTTCTCCAAACTCTGTACCCTTTTGTGAATAACCCTGTAAGTCTTTTGAAATGACCTTAAAGTACTTGCAATTTTTTGTAGATATGTTTCTGCTAGCACCACTAGATCTCACCCTGGTAATAAGCAGAAAGTGATGAAATGCTACAAAAGGGTGGTTGGCTTCTCCAGCAAAGTAACACATACTGTATATCTGAGCAGATCAGATATGGATATGCCCAGTACCTAGATAGAGGGGTTACATTAATGTTTTTTTGTTTTTTTTATCATGTATTGTATATTGAGAGATTTGCAGATGTTTGAGTCATAAGGAGTCAAGTTGGCTGGATTAATTGCAAGGTGAAAGTTCTGGGGCATATACAGCCAGAGCAGACACACACCACTACATAACTCACTATACGGCAAGGTAATCTGAGGATGCTTATAATCTTTTAAATTATGGTCAAGGTTATTAATGTTTAAAGCAATTTAATGCTGAGCTCCAACAAACAGGCACATGCAAATTATATATATATCTATCTAAATATATATATCTATATCTATATATATAGAATCATTTTGCCTGCCAAAGCCATTTTTAGCTCAGTGGCTCTACTAAAATCAGTAGTAATGGATCCCTTTGAGTAGCAATTGATCATTAAATAGGTGGAAGAAATGCCTACCTATTGTGTCAACCACACAAGTAGCCTGTAATAGTGATTATTCCCTCATGATTGATTGCTAATACATGCTACTTGTGTCGCTTACACCACATGAGCTATTTGGATCATGTGTGGAAGGATTGCTTGCTGCTCTACATGATTAATCCTCAGTAGTGTGAATGAGCTACTGTACTAAAATTGACTTTAGCCTTATGATTCTCACAGACAGGCATTTGTCAATCCAGTAGGTCCAGGATATGAAAGATCAGCCTACCACTGTTGAGCTTTCCACCATTGGACCCACTGCAGCATTGTAACTTAGGCAACAGCGGGCTCTGGTGCATGGACAGTTTGAGGATCTATAAGTGGATCTTTTCTATACATAAAAGGCTAAATCAGTGCAACATCACTGTAATCGTAATAGGATTGCAGCCTTACCATGTAAGAAATAACAGATAATGCTACATGAAGGATATTCAGAATGGAAAACATTCTAACCTAATGTCCATCATTGAGATGGACATATGTTCTCTGCATAGTAATCTGCTTTAGAATGTAATTGTATTAAGTCTGTGAAGGTTCTCATTCATCCAGGTCATGATAACAAATAAGTCAAGGCAACTGGACTTGCTGTATTTTTCCTTAAAGACGTTTCACTGGTCATCCAACCAGCTTTCTCAATTCAGAATGACTTGTGCAAAAAAATTATCTGGGAATAAATATGGGGAATGTCGCTTCAATCCACATAATCTGTTAGTCACAATCAGGTGTTGATTGAATTTGCATAATTGGAGTCTAGAAGGTGTTAACCTGCCCAGAGAGCGGTGGTAAAGCAGCATTATATGTGGCAGACAATAGATGTCTAGGGAGGAGGACTGTTTTTTTGGTACAAGTTATTCTGAATTAAGAAAGCTGGTTGAATGACCAGTGAAACGTCTTCAAGGAAAAATACAGCAAGTTCAGTTGCCTTGACTTATTTTTCTTGTGTATGTAATTTTATTAACATTCAATGCAATGTTTCGGGAACGTGCAGGGTCCCTTCATCAGGCACAATGATCGCTGATAGCCAACCTATTTTGGTTAGAAGACAAGTCTGCTAACCTAGATGTCACTTTACCTCGCACAAAGAGGTCACAGCTGTTAAAGTGTTGCACAGACATTAAAAAAATTAAATTAATTTAAAAAGTAACAAAAAATTGTATGAGCTGTAAAGTGTAAATTGCTATTTTAAAACATGTTGTACATTTGACAGCTTATAATGAAAAAAATAAAATAGGTAATTTATTAAAAAACTGTGCCAAATAAAGACCTTATAGCCTTAAAGTAGAACCAAATGCTCAAACAAAGTTTTGCCCAATCACTTACAATAATCATGCTTCTGAACGGCTCCAACTCTCTCAGCTCGGTTTCCCTGAACCTCCTGTCCAACACAAGATCACAAGGGACAGAGCAGTCTCCAGCAGCTGCCCATATTCTAGCTTGCAGATGGGAAGAGGGAGGATGGGGGAACAATGGCTTGCTTTGCTGTGCCTGTGTGTTTGTGGAGACACACACAGCATGCTAGCATACTAGCATACACAAGGGTGGCTCCATAGGACATTGTAAGGGAAATGAGCCAACTTAAATCAAGATATAAGGGCCAGTGCTCAGTAGACCAGTTAATTCTACAGAAAACTAAAACTTATAGGCATCAAGCAGCAGCATCCATTGTAATCAGGACTGTGCCTTTTAATGAGGCAGCCTGAGGCTGTTTCCTCGGGGGGCATCTCATGGGCTCATGTGGAGGGCAAGCAGGCAGAGTGGCATGGCCACCCGCAAGAATGCTCTTCTGAACTCTTTGCAACCATTGCCGTCACTGGTTGCTAGGAGCTCGGCAGGACACTGGTCAGGGTTTCTGGTTGCTATGAAATGGGAGGGGAGATGCAGAGCCCTTACACATCTCCTCAACCTAGCAGCATCATTATCCACCAACATACACCCCCTCTAATGACTGTGAATCATCCAGCAACTCCCCCCTCCCCCACCCCCACCTCAGCACCTCAGGCAGCAAAAAGGCTATGGATGCCCCTGATTGTAAGTGATTTAACCAGAATTTGGAAAAACAATTGACTTTAATATCACTTTAAAGGCAGGTTCACACCATTTTCTGGACCGGATCTGGACCAAATCTGAAACACACTGCATTGCGTTTTGACGCGTAAAATTTTAGTGTCTTGCTGGGGGACCTCTGCAAGACTTACAGATAGCCAAGAAAAGAGCAGCACAATGCTTGCACATAACATGAACTTACTACAGTTGTTATTTTCAGAGCTGCTCAAATGATCATAGCCAGGGACAACCTGGGCAGCAATACCTCTCCACTTGTTCATCTTCCTATTATTGTTCTTATATTGCCCATGCCTCGGATCATACCGTTCTGAGCCGGCTTCCACAAATTATACAAATAATGGTTCCTATAATCACCAATCTCTCTCTCCACAGAAGCAGGAAGTCCAGGGGTGATGAGCTCATCCAAACCAGCCCAAAAAAATGTTTTTTTTTCCCATTGCGTTGCGTTCTTTTGTGTTCCGGTGCGTTTTTGACACATTTTTGCGCATTCCGGTGTGTTCCAGACCAGACAAAATGTGACACGCAGTATTTTTCTGGTCTGATCTGGAACTGACTGCGATGGTGTGAAATGAGGCCAAGAAGAGCATAGGGAAACATTGGGATGCATTTTAGGTTCAGAAACAATCTGGTCTGCTCTGGAGGTGATCTGGAAGTGGTGTGAATGGGCCCTAAAACAAGAAAAATGATTTAGGTATGTACATTCGTTATAAAGAGTTATAGTTGAGTTAACTGACACACACTGATGCTGTTAAATCTGGTGTGGGCACCTAGGTACCTCTGGTCATAAAAGAGTTAAGAAACAAGAGATGTGCCCATATATCCTATAGCTTTAATGTTTTGTTGGATTCATGTCTAAGAATTGCAAAGACAGGAGTAAAATACTGTAGGGCATGCTAGGCTCTAGAACAAGCTAGCACACAATTATTTAGTAATAAGAAAGATCAACAACTAATTACAATAAAAGCCTGGACTGGCTTTGACAGAAAGTAACTACAGCATGCAGATGATTCACAGCCGCAATAAAGCGGCAATATTTCACAATCTGCACGTTTGTTTTCTAATCCATCGTTAAAACACGCAGTGCATCCGATGATTTATACAATGGATGAGGCTAGAGAAGCAAAGAACAAGGAGACATTTTGTTTTGATGACAAAATATTTCTGCAAAGTGTTACCCTGCAGTGTGTTAAAAGTCTTCATAGTTCTTGAGGGATTGAGACCCTTTCACAGCCCCGTGACAGAGGATTCAGTCGCTGATACTCTCCAGCTAAGTGACTGCAATCTGCTTTCTCAAATTTCTGAGAAATGAATTATATTGATCAATAAAACCTCAGCTACAGCATGTTGCGGGAGATTCAACAGCCCAGCTGAGTCTGCAATGGTGAACAATGCTGGTGGCCCATGCAGAATTGATTGGTTTCAATCCAATGCTCCCTAGAAGCATCTGTCCTAAAAAGGTATTGAACGGGGGAACAATAAGCAGAACAGTATGTGTCACCTACAATGAAACAGTCTGAACCTCCCGCCCGCTGTATGGACTTGGGAACAACTTGAATTGCTGTACTACCAATGCTATATTTCTAGTTTGGATAGATAATCTTTGGACCCTCATCTGCTTAATGCAGATGAACACAATAGCTTGATGCTCTGACTTTTATATTTCTTAGTAGTAGAGTTCTAGTTATAGATCTGCTGGAGCAAACGCAGCAAGGAAAAATGGAAGCAAAGGGAAAGTGTATAGTCAACTTTTTTTTTTTTTTTTTCTTCCTTTCTATACGGATAACCCATAACTATAACCTTAACCTGAGTAACTCCAAAGACAGAAAAAGCTGAAGATTTGGTCTTCAAGATATTCCTTGTAGTCATGTAAGCTGCTAAAAAATTTGGTTCGGTTCAGTTTGGATTTTTTATTATTTTGGGATTTGGGTCAAAAATTCTGTTTGGTTCGGGGTTTCGGATTCGGACGAAATCTGAATTTTCATTAGTTTCGGATGAGTTTATGAATATTTGTTGCGAGTAAAACAGAAAACCATATACAAACATTAATACTAAAGCTGAAGATCCTAGACTCGAATGACATTCGGGAGTCCACATTTCCGAATAGCACTCGGGAGCTCCAGAAAGCAATATGGGTCAGGGAGCCATATACATATACTATACATACATAATATTAAAGCTGAAGCTTCCAGACCCAAATAGCATTCGGGAGCTCCCGAATGCTTTTCGGAAATCCGGACTCCATTCCGGTCTTGGAGCATCAGATTTAGCATTATGTATATATGGTTTTGTAAAATTCGTACAAATTTTGATTTGGAATAAAACGAATCGCACATGTCTAATTCCTTGCCAATGTGAACTGCAGAGGCTAATCAATAGTCAAAGTGAACCTGTACCCAGGCTATTAACCATAAAGTGTTTACATATTCTGAACAAACTGTAGCTATGTGCATTGTGGATAACATATTCAAAGTTTGCAACAGAGACTCTAAAATGGAACCTCCCATGCCCTTATTTTCTATAGAGTGAGGAATCGTAGCAGGCTTCCAGCCCTCTAAAAAACAGCAAATTCTTGTAAGCTGTTAGAAACTGACTGAAACTGGACATCAGAGCCTGTGTTGTGATCTTTGAGGATAAATTATTCCACAGTACCTCCATCTACAGAGGTCAGTTATGGCTTGTTTTAGGGCTCATGCATACGGAAGTAAATGGCTGTATAGAATACAATACAGCTGTATTTTCTTTGCTGGGAGTGAGAGGTGCAGTACTGGCCACCACCAGTCAGCCTGTAGAAATCAATGGCAGGTGGTGGCTGCATGCAAATACTGTATATGCAAATCCAAGTGGCCATATGCGTGTAGGGTCGTATGCACCCTACAAACATAGATGGTATACACTCTGCTGTCCAAGATCCTGGTTATAGGTGGGCCATTGCTGACCTCACGTACATTATTATTATTATACAGGATTTATATAGCGCCAACAGTTTGCACAGCGCTTTACAATATATGAAAGACATTACAATCACTACAATTCAAGACAAGATGGTAAGGAGGACCATGCCCGTGAGCTTACAATATAAAAGGGAGGGGCAAGTGATACATGAGGAGGTGGCTGTGTGGGGATGAATTGTTTGAGAATGTGATGGTTCAGTGGTTAGGTTGAGGTGGGACTGTTAGTCCTGTTTGTATCGGATGAAGTCAAAAAGCTGCAACTGGTGGGGCAGGAAGAGGCTTTGGGGTACCAGCCGTACAGTGTGGAGGAAGCTTGCAGGAGCAGAGAATAAAGTAAGTATATCACCTTATTCATCATCCCCTAGGCAAAATGAGCAGTTAACCCTTGCAATGGACTGAAATGGTAAACCATTTTTTTGCCCAGAATTTAGCTTTAAAGTTAAACTAAACTCAAGAGTTAAATCTTAATAATGCATTCATGTACCTTCATTATTAACAAAAATGCATCTTATTTGAGTATTATTTGGCTGTAGATCCTCAAATCATCTCTGAATTGGTGCTGACACTGTCCTTCCTTCTGGAGGTTGGCTACTTTTGTTCCCCATGGTCCCTGTGTGTGTGCTGCAAAGTAGTTAACACACCAAGCTCGCTCCCGTGTTGTACTACCACTACTACTATCTCACATTGAGTTTACTCATTTGTACCAAGATTGTAGTCCATCACAGGAGCGAGTTTGGAGCGGTGACTGCTTTACAACACACACAGGGACCATGGAGAACAAAAGTAGCCCCCCTCCAGAAGGAAGGACAGTGTCAGCACCAATTCAGAGATGATTTGAGGATCTACAGCCGAGAGATACACAAATAAGATACATTTTTGTTAATAGTTACAGTACTTTAATGCATTTTTAAGTTTCAACTCCTGAGTTAAGTGTCACTTTAAGAATGATGATAACATTTGTCTAATTGTCTAATTTTGGAAGTGAGAATTGCAGGAGAAATACCTGGAACCGAAAAGCGGGAGTTTGTGAAACAGAAAAAAAGATAAGAAATTAATAGCAAATTCCCAGAACAAATGCTTAGCGTGATGCATAGATAGACCTAGCCAAAGTGTTTTCCAGGCGTGAATTTATAGATGAGAGAATAAAACATTGTAAAGTAGATAATTTACTGTGAATATCTGAGATATTGAGGGATGAAGTGTAAATGTTATTACTGTTTTAGCGCTCATAGATGGATATGGGATTACACTGAGTGTTTAGATAGTGATTTACTGGGTAAATGGGTTGGTAAAGTAAAATGTTTAATCTGATTTATTTTCTTGACTATGATTATTTGAGAGTTGTGTGAGACAGATAAAAAGCCGAATTAATTCTTAGGAGAGATCTGTGTGCTGTTATAAGGGCAGAGAATGTGTTGATTAATGGCTGGCTTTGTGAGGTTTAAGGTTTAAGGTGCCCAAAGACATCCATAAGTAGACAGTGCGCTTATCACTACTTCTCTACCTGGTCCATAGTACCATATAGGGACACCATGTTGAAATTACAGTGTTTTGCTGAATTCTCTGCATGAATGTCCCTGATCCATGTCTTTAATTCATTGGATTTCAGTTCTTTTAATCATGGAGGCTCAATATTACATGTGAATGTTGCCTAAGGTGGTACCCCTTCAGATGGAGTCTGCCTAGGAACACCTAACCGCCCAGACTAACATCCACCCATCAAGACATTTTGATATTTGCACAACTCCCCCCAAGAGCCAGCCCACTGCCCGTATCAGGGCTCTTGAGAGGGGTACTGAGGCAAGGTGTTGTGATGTTTTCAGGAAGCTCTGTACAGCACCCTGCTGGCCCCTACCACCAGACATGAGTCTAAAATATACAGGGTTATTCACTAAAGGGTGAAGAGTTTGGAGAAGGCAGGAGAAGTGAGCAATCTAGGCCAACATAGCTGATTTTGAAACATTCTCCAATTCAGCTCACTTTCCAGTTCAGCTATGTTGTCCTCGATTGTTCACTTCTCCTGCCTTCTCCAAACTCTTCACCCTTTTGTGAATAGACCCCACAGAAATGTAATGAAAACAGAAAGGTCTTATTTCACATTTTCATTAGCATGTTAATGAGAGGGGAAGAGGAAACCAAGGAAGGCCAATTATAAGTAAACATCATTTTTAGGTGCAAGTACTCTGTAAATGTGGTCTAGTATTAGTCCCTTGCAGCCCCTGAAAAGAAAAGCTGAGACTAAGAAAAGGAGAAGCAGTACAAGATCCCAATCAGCAGTAATGTGCTAACAAGAAAAATGCTGATAAGGGGAGAGAGCAGAGTGACAGCGAGATGAGCTCATCAGTTTGCTGCTTCTTCTTTACTGTCCAATCACAGGCTATAGGAGGGACAAGACCTGTGAATGTTTTATTTAACTGCAACAGAAAAAAAATGAGGCCTCAACCAAGCAGGACAATTATTTTAAAAATGTAAAAAAAAGAGGCCTCTGTGGTGGGCTATCATGCGTGTTAGAGCTGTGTAAGGGCCCATTGCCTGTCATAGTGCTTATACACCAATCTCGGACTGCTAAGCTGCAATACATTAAACTTTTGTTGTGTGGGTTTAGATATACTTGAAGACCCCTTTTCACACCAGAGAGTTTTTAACCTATTAGCACATTGTTGAATATGATATATGATGTTATATTTTTATGTCATATTCATATTCTTGTTCTTAGGGTGAAAAGTTTAAAAGAGGAAAAATAGCTTCCGTTCTTGCTTGAAACTCATAAATGTGTTTAATTACAAAGTTACAAATGATTACAAAATAATAGCATAAAACAAAAGTATAGAAATATGTAGATGTATTAATAAGTTCTTGTGTATGTGTTTAAAATGTTAGTCTCATGTCTGTGTGTCTGTGTGTCCCTCCATGACCGCGTGTGTCCGAGTGTGTGTCCACCAAGTCAGCGTGTGTGTCAGTGTGAGTCCTTTGTGCTCCAGCCCCCCCCCTCCTCTCCGGCCATCTAGGTCCAAGTGTAATCTGAAACTTTAGACAAACCATAAGGTTTCAAGGGGGATGGGAATAGAGGATTCTTGTGTTGAATGCAATAATACATTCTAATAAACTATATAATGTTACAAATACCAATATTTATACATAATACAATGTTCTTTCTTATATGAATACCTTAATCAAGAAATATTGCAATAAAGAGATATAATACATACTTTGTAAATACTTCATAAACTTTGATTTAGAATATTTCACAGTCTTTCTTGATAATAAGGAATGTGGGAGGTTCTAACCATTTCTGCTTGATCAGTAACAGATGTATAGCAAATACAACCTGAACCACAGACTCTAATCTCATTGCGTATATTCCCATACTGAACAAATGTATATATAGAAAATCAATCATCACTTATGTTCATCACATGCATACATAATCCCTATATGAATAATACCCTTTAACACACATGCTATCACAGAGCACACTTAGAGGGCAATTTAGCAGTACTGGAGCAGACAAAATCTGGAGCAGTTGCCCAATCTCTCTTCAATTTGCTCAGGTAAGATTTGAAAATGAGACAGAGAAGCTGATTGGCTGCAGTGCAAATCTGCTCCAGTTTTGATAAATTCCCCCCTTAGTGTACAGTACCATGCGTTAGGTGCATTGAGTTGCCATTCATTTGAATGGCACCTCAATACTTCTCTCGGTGGCTGTGTGTTGAATCACAATGCACCACTACTTGTTTTTCCACTGCGTCGCAATGCAATGCACGTTATGGCAGTACTGCATCAAATAATGGAAATGCAACGCACCTAGAGCACAGTAAAGTACACTAGGTGTGCTGTGTGACAGCATGCACTAAATGCATGGTTAAGTGCACTACTATGGTCTGAATGGGCCCTAAGTGTTTATGAAATGGGTACATCCATGACACTGGTTTTGCTGCACATCCTGGGTAATCCAAAGCCCAGGGTGTATTTGAAATTCTATGAACTATCACTTTAAAAACTTGTACACATTAAACAAATATAAAATATCATATAATTTTCCCATTAACTAATAAAAAAAAAAAGAAATCTGAAGGCTGACATCATTTTTGTTTCACATAGGGCTGCTTTATGAAGTCTGTGTTGCTGTTTTCCCCTCTGGATTTATGCCCAGATTCATCTCTTACTGGATTTCTGAAGCAGAGAAAACCATTGATAGAATCTGATAGGTCTCACAAAGGATTTGCACAGTAGAAACCAGAAGTCACAATCTAGGACATTTAAATATCTACATTCATATGTTCCTTGTGTATCATGTTAGGTCTGGCTTGTTTCTGCTCATACGAGGGACACAATGCTACTTATTTCAGTAGCGTCTCGCGCAGCGTTATAAATCTGAGGTTATTTACAGATTCCGTGTTAATGTATAACCTTTGTGTGCAATTTCTATTAAAGTAGAACTCTGGGTAATTTTTTTAAATTAACCATTGCAGTGAGGCAAACGTTAACTGCAAACGTTAACTGCTCGTTTTGGTCTAGGGTTACAAATAACAAAGCTATATTCACTTGATCGTCTGAGAAGGCTGGCTGTGACAGAGGTCCCTGAAGTCTGTCTCCTCCTCCGGTGCAGCGGTGGCATATATCTTGGTGTCATCACATCCTACACACTATGTATAGAATGTGATGACTTAGGGACCTTAGACTGCAGCAGTGGAGGGGAGAGAGGCTCCAGGGACTGGTCTAAGAGCAAGCTGGCTCAGAGGATTAGGTGAGTATAACTTTGTTATTTTCAGCCCTAGGTCAAAACAAGCAGTTACCCTTGCAGTGCTGGGCATAGCCTCACTGCAAGGGTTAATACACAGTTTTAGTTCTGGTTTACCATTAATAAAACAAGCACCATACTACAATCAGAGCATGTTCACACTAGGCCTAAGCATTTTTCTGTGCAGGCTAGATTCTGCTCTGCATGGGATTACCAGGGGCTGAGGGGCAGTGCGTAGCTCTGGTTCAGTGAATGACACTTTACATGTTTTTCATTTTTTTTTTTACTTTATTGTAGTGTTACAAAATGACATTTCAACTCCCTTTTACTTTTTGACCATATGGATTGAATAGGCGAGCAGGGGTAAAATCTCAACACATTTTGCGGGTCTGTATTCCACTTCTTCTCCTCCAGAAGTGGAATACAGACCCGCAAAATGCGTTGAGATTTCACCCCCGCTCACTTATTCAATCCATATGGTCAAAAAATTAATGAGATGAATCAAACACTCTAGGAAATAGAACGTGAATAAACCAACAATTAATATGTGCTATACAGGGGGAATTATAATCTAAGGTTATGTATAAAGGATACAAGCAGACAATAATGTATTACCAAGATGTATAAACGTTTCTGTTTTTATTGAATTTAAAATACATTTTGCATTTTTACACATATATTCAAAGTATTGTTGGGTACTTTAAAAGTCTGTCTTCATCTATTGTATACAGTCGTGACCAAAAGTTTTGAGAATGACACAAATATTATTTTCACAAAGCGTGCTGCTTCGGTTTGTATGATGGCATATACTCCAGAATGTTATGAAGAGTGATCAGATCAATTGCAATTAATTGCAAAGTCCCTCTTTGGCATGAAAATTAACTTAATCGCCAAAAAAAACATTTCCACTGCATTTCAGCCCTGCCACAAAAGGACCAGCTGACATCATGTCAGTGATTCTCTCGTTAACACAGGTGCCAGTGTTGACGAGGTCAGGGCTGGAGACCACTCTGTCATGCTGATTGAGGTAGAATAACAGACTGGAAGCTTTAAAAGGAGGGTGGTGCTTGAAATAATTGTTCTTCCTCTGTTAACCATGGTTACCTACAAGGAAACACATGCAGGCATCATTGCTTTGCACAAAAAGGGATTCACAGGCAAGGCTATTGCTGCTACTAAGATTGCACCTAAATCAACCATTTATCGGATGATCAAGAACTTCAAGAGGAGAGGTTCAATTGTTGTGAAGATGGCTTCATGGCGCCCAAGAAAGTCCAGCAAGCGCCAGGACCTTCTCCTAAAGTTGATTCAGCTGCGGGTTCGGGGCAGAGGGTGCTCAGGAATGGCAGCAGGCAAATGTGAATGGATCTGCACGCACAGTGAGGCAAAGACTTTTGGAGGATGGCCTGGTGTCAAGAAGGGCAGCAAAGACGTTAGCTTGAACACTGTTCTTGCTTTCTTTTTAATCATCAGTTATATGCGGTATGGAAACTTGGTATTCACAGTCTGAGTAAGAGCCATATATTTATTTAACCCATTAATCCACTCTCAGAACATTTAATGGATAGCACCATGCAGTACCTGACAGGCGAGAGCCATCATTTCATTTTTGATTGTGCAATATGCTATCCATTTTCTGAGGCACACCAGTAAAACCCCACTACATTACAGAAAGCATAAATGCATTCCAGCTTGTAAGGCGAGAGTATGAGCTCACTGAAGTATACCTCATCCGCAGCTTCTTGATTACCATATACTGATATTGCTGCAGGGTGTAATATAAAAACCAATGAAATTGAACTCAATATGAACCATGACAGCCGTCCTTAATGTGCTCTCGCCTTAGCCTTGAATAGCAGTCTAACACTTTATTACTCTCAATGTGGATAAAGTGATATATAAGGTTTCAAATGGCTGAGTAAGTGAAGCACATTGTCTTATAGCAGCAGGTGATAGAGTCCTGGGGGGAGTGGGAATCGATTGGCTTGGCGTATGCGTGTACTTGTGGTCATATCTAGATAAACAGTGCGCTCGGCACAAATGCAGGTTGATGTGATGGTGTGACTGTATGAGGCTACTCCTGCGGTGTCTGCAAATCTGCTTGTGTAACCGTAATAGACCAGATTGTGTTTACTCTGTAAATGCATTTTGCTAATTTCTATTTAATGTTCCCATGATGATAAGTTTCTTTTTTAAAGGGAAGAAAAATAGAAATTGAATCTCAGATAATGCGCTGTAAAGTTTAGTACACCATGCATGCACATATCCCTACATATACCAAGTCTGCGTTTGGTTATGCATTGTTATAAAACAGATGCATTAACATGATTTTGTTGCCAGGATTTTATGTCCAAAAAGGGCACCTGCAAAAGAAGACTGTTCATACTTACCTCTCCAGTGGGTGCTAACTTGGATCACTTCAGCTTTACTGAATCTGAAGATCCACTGGCTATGAAGACTCTCTAGCATCCAGGACACTTAGGTGTGTCACATACCTGGTCCCTCACTAGGTATTGTGTTTTTTCAAGTCTGTTTCTACATCAATAGCCCTGTAGTTAAGCAACGTTCAGCAAATGGAACCATAGGGTGGTGAGGGCTACAGCCATCTAAAATTATCAGGCTGCCTGGCTGGCATATTGTTCTTCTGATGTTAATCACTTTTCAATTATTGACTTTGAACAAGCATACCTCAGCTGTAGTCAGAAAGTCGGAACTCCTGATACACATACTACACATACTTGTTTTGGGTCATTGACTCAAAGCATTGCTGCCAATAAAAGGCAAGGAACTAGCAATTTCAGACAGCAGTGGCAGATCATGTATTTCTTGCAGTGCAGGTTCCCTGTAAGCCGTCATCTTAAAAAAAGGCAGCAAGCTTTCAGTGTCTGTAAGAATGTACATGGGAATGGTGATGGTTTCTTGCATGGGGTACAGGCGACATTGTATGAACTTCTAGCAGAAAACCGGTTGAAAGAAAACATAATAATCCTGATAATATAACGAGTCATTTTACGCCACCTGGCTTCCTGAATGGGACTTCCGTTACTCTGTAATTGGTATCGGCGAGTACCGAAAAAAATTATCGGTACTCGGTACCAAAATACCGGTATCGGTGCATCCCTAGTATATATACATATTAGGACCATGCGATCGAGGTTTTTTGACATCTTAAAGTGGTTTTACAAGAATTTGTTGGTCACATTAGAGGTTTCCTGGATCACCTATTTTTACGCTAATACATATTTGTAGATTGAGGAATGTTGAGTAAATGTATTTTAGTGAGAGTGGGTGAAGCTGGGAACTACAGAAATCTTTCTGTTGGAACCTAAGCAGATATATGAGGACATGAAAAACTCTTTTTTCTGGGAGTCAATGCAAAACATTTTAGAAATGTAGGTGGCCTTAGATAACCATAATATGATTATAATTTTAGTAAAATTAACTAGAAGTAATAGACCTACACAGATTGCTATGATATTCCTCATTGTTCATCCAAAGCCTAAGGAAGAAAATTTTTAGAAGCAATGATGCCATATTTCTGCAAATATATAAAACGACTGGAATGGTTTTTACATTGAATTACTGACACATATTGAATGGATCAATTTCCCCATTATTAATGACCCATCTTGAATAACTACTATTCCTGCTATATCACAAAAGACCGAAGTTGTCAAACAAACCTACTTTCTTTTTAGGAGGAGCTCAGCTATGAGGAAAGATTAGCTGACCTGAATTTTTTTCTCTCTGTAGAAGAGGTGATTAAGGGGGGACATGATCACCATGTATAAATACATAAATGGTCCATATAAAGAGCTTGGTGCCAAATTATTCACGTTAAGGTCACTGCAAAGGGCATGGGGGCACGCTTTGAGTCTGGAGGAAAAGAGGTTTAACCGTTGCATACGGAAAGGATTCTTCACAGTTAGAGCTGTGAAAATGTGGAATGGGCTCCCCCAGGAGCTAGTTCTAGCTAAAAAAACATCTGGATGTATTGCTAAATGCACAGAATATTACTGGATATTGAGTTCTTATAGGTATATTGGGCATCAGAGATTGTTGATCCAGGGAATATCCGATTGCCTTATGGGATCAGGAAGGAATTTGTTTCCCCTGTTGGAGAAAATTGAACCATGCTTTATAGGGTTTTTTTTTGTCTTCCTCTGGATCAACAGGGGGTAGCTGTGGTCATAGCTTTTTGTTTAGGTTTTCTTCTCTTTTTTTTTTCATATCTCTATAGGTTGAACTCGATGGACATGTGTCTTTTTTCAACCTGACTAACTATGTAACTATAAAGAACACAAAAGCACTATCCCTTTTATGTATTTTTACGTATCTATTATTTCATCAGAACTCTTAGTTCCTTACTGGGTTTTTTTCTCTTCTATAACAATACAAGGAGATTTTTGTGAAACATTGGAGAGATAATGATGTAGGATTCTGGTGCCCTGTCTAACCTGCTACCTGCTTCCACCTTCCTTGGACTGGCGGCTCACGTCTATATCGGTACCATCTTAGAGACGAATTGCAGATGTTGAGGTTCAAAGTGCTCTCATTTAATGAGCACAAACAGTACTGGCATTCGTATGTGAAGGACACAACTAGGTAAGAGAATAATCTCTAGGGACAGGAATGGGTGTGTTCCAATCGGTTCTCATTTTGACTTTGTAATGTGTTTTAAATTCAATTTTGTATCATGCTTGAGTATAAAAATCAGATTTTTCTCATGTGCTTATTTTTTAATCTTGTCATACCATGTTATACCATGTTATAGCTCTGAACATGTTACATTGTGTGTTCAGTACTCCAGGTGCTAATTATCATACAATGGAAACTTTCCTATCAAACACGATGCTCACATTTACATTTCTACTGGGTAAGCTGTACAATAATTAGATTTCTCCTAATGGTAGGAAAGTTTTACCTAAGACATTTGAAACCCTACCATGACCTCTTTGAGACCAGAAGCAATGTGATTTCCACTAGATATTTTTATGTTAATACACAAGGAATATGCAGGACTATACATGGCCTGAGAGGCAGCAGTAAGATGGACCAGGGGTTTCTGGCAAAATTTCTTTATCGGGTTTCCCACATTTTATAACAGGTCTGTGGATTGCAGCTGGACCCCAGTATCATTTGACTCAATCAGGGGATCAAGCTTTTAGAGGCATTCCACCCCTGGACTGGATTGATAAATGAAGTCAAGATGAGATTCAAAACAGCAACAATGTAAATCTGAAATCAGTTCTGATTGGCTTTTAAAGCAACCCTGTCTTGGTAAACCCACTGGTCAACCACTTTGGACTCAGCTCTCCTCACTGCTCCTTCTTTTGTGGTCACCACTGCAAACAAAAAAACACCCCCCAAAAAAACTGCGCTTCCGGATACAGGTGAGCATGTAACCTCTTCCCTTGGTACAGTGCTTGGACCTAGCAGCCAGTCACTAGGCTAGAGCACTGTCGCATGATGAAGGGGATGACAACATTGCTCCCTTTGAGCTCCAACAGTGGCGGGGGAACATGGAAGAGTTGAATACAAAGTGGTAGAGGGAGGGGGCTTTACACAGACATATTCACTTTGCCTTCAATGGGCGGGGTGACACGGGGGGGTCTCTTGAAGTGGTATATATTTCTGTAGAAATGCCTTTGTTTGGATACTATTCCTAAACCTCCAGCCTAACCTTGGTTAGGTGTCCTATCTGATCATATTAGTAACAATTTTAGATTTAAAGGAATGCATCATTTGAGGTATAACATTTTTACGGTATGGTATTTGCCTCTCTATTTCTATTAAACTTTAATTAGGCATATGTAACTGTTTGCCCCTGTGAGACTTTAGATCACATATCCCATTTCTTTGCATTTCCTGACAGCATGGATAGCATTACAGTACAAATGCAATTGTAAATATGTATTTCTATACATACTGTGTATAAGTTAATGATGTAGACGCAGTCGACTGAGCTGGCATATGGTACTATTTGAGTTTATAGCAACAGATGGATTTGATCTGTGCATGGATCAGCGGAATAACTTTTTAATATTTAATTTCCATTGAATCTTTAATATCGCATCTAACTAATTGTACTGCCGTATTTCTGCCAAGCCGTTTCTATGCTGAGATGGAAAGTGAAAAGTGACAGGAGAGTGGTTAAATTGAAGCAGTCATTGCAGGGAATAAAATGTAATTACTTGAGAGGGGATTCTTTAATACACTCGCTTAACCCTTGCTGTAAAATATACACAGATCACAAAATGCAAAGGCAGACTAATGTGTATGCAGTTGTTTAATATAATCTACATTTTTATGCTGTTGCTATCAGGACCAGATTTTTGCATAGCCAACATGCAACGCGCCATGGAGTAGGGTGGTACAGCTATCATGGTAGGCATAGTGCCACGTGGACATCATGCTGATGATTATCAGTTACGTATTCCTGTGTTTTAAAAAAATTTCCAGACTGCCACCTTGCCTGCCAAGCAATCCATCTTCGCCCCTAATGTTACAATCGCTGCACAGTTTGTATGACTCTGTTGGTGTAGAAGTACACTGAGTAATTCCAGTTCACCTACTCTAGCAGATATTCCGGGGAATTTATCAAAACGGGAGCAGACGGAATCTGGAGCAGTTGCCCATGGCAACCAATCAGCATTTTTCTTCAGTTTCCTCAGGTAAGATTCGAAAATGAGACATAGAAGCTGGTCCAGAGAAGCTGCTCCAGATTTTGTTTGATCCAATTTTGATAAATTCCCTTCATTGTATATAAGTTTATGCTCCCCTCGTTAAGTCATCTGTTCTAGGTGTTAGACCAAGACTGGGCAACCTTTCTCTCTCAGACTCTTGGCTTGTGCGGCTATGATATCTAATCTTGTTAGCTACAATTAAAACTGGCCATACACCTATAGATTATCTACAGATTTTCTATGGTCAGATGGAAAAAGTGCAAGAGATTCCTCCATCTACGCTAATCTGTGTGGATGGAGGAATCTCCCATTGGGCCAAGCTTCAGTATCTTGCTAGTCGGCCCCACTGGCTGTCAAAATACCTGAACAACCTGATTGAATGCAGGCGATGTTTAGGTGTTTTGAGAGCCAGCGAGGCCCACTAGCAAGATATTGCAGCTTGGCCCAGTGGGAGATTCCTCCAACCACACAGTTTAGCATAGATATCTGCTGCACTTTTTCCATCTGACCATAGAAAACATGCAGATAATCTATAGCGGGGTGGCCAGCTTAAGGCTATTTGGTCAACTGAGGTCAGCAGACTGAGAGTCAGATCAAACCAATACTACAAAAAGTTGAGGTTTCAGATGGGTAGACAGAGCAATAGCAGGCCAATAATCAGGATATGCACAGACAAGCTAACTACTAATGCAGTTCAAAGAATCCAAGGCATGAACAGTTGGACAGAAATCAGAATCAGTCAGAAAAGAGAGTCAGACAGACTTCTATCCAGGATTTTAACAATGAGACTGTGACAATGAGACTGTCAAAGGTCGGCTCAGTAGATCGGGAAGTGAGCGAACACATACCGGCGTTCGCTCACTTCTCGATCCTGTCACGACTCTATGGCGTGACAGTGGAGGGATTGGATTCCCCCCTCCCCGATCCCCCAGCGCTGACTGGCGGAACGGACGGGGTGGGAACAGCTGGCTCTGCCTCTAGATAGGCAGAGCCAGCTGTCACTCACGCAGCTGAGCGGATCCAGACATAATTGTCGGGATCCGCTTCAGCTGCGGCGTCTCAGTATACCACAAGCTATAGCTCGTGGTATACTGAGCTTAGGGTGATGGGAGGACGCTAGTTTGTGTTTTCCCGTTACCCTAAGGAGAACTATGGGGAAAAGCCCTAACCCCATAGTTCTCCTTTTAAGCTTTCCTGATTAAGGCAAGAGTGGTCTGCAGAGACATGAGTTGCAGTGCTAAGTAACAAGCAGCAGAGAAAAAAAAGGCTGTAGAATGATCATTACATTTTGCTAGTAGTTGAGGGATGATTAAGAAACTGTTTTAAAATAGAAATTGTTTTAAAATAAGAATGCTCCTAAAAAGGGCATCACGTCTTTATATTATATTCTGGGGTACTAATTTATTGAGATGAACTAAAACTAATTATTATTATTATTATATTAATAATACTAATAATAAATCAACTATTTTAAAGTTTGAAAAGTAAAAGCCCTGCTTACACCTGACACTTTAAGATATTCGTATATACCTTTATTTGCTAGAACAACATGCTCTGTATTATTGCAAGTTACATTCTTTTTCAAAGGATTTTACTTATCTGATTTAAAAAATTAACCAAAAAAGGTCTGTGCACCTTAAAAATAAACATGACAAAGAAGTAATTGGGTGGTATAGCTTTACACTAAAAGACTTCTTCAAAAAGTAATCAGAACAACTTAATTAGCTAGCACACCAGTTATGCATTTTAAACAGACATATTACCGTATTATATCCAATATCACAGTAGATATATACAAGTGGATCTGTCCAGAATATTATCCCAAACTGCTCAACTATACTATAAATATAATCACTGACTAATTAATCTAGAAATAGTCTGAAAGAAAGGAGACACCAGGTATAGATAAACAGTACAATAAAGGGATAAGATATACAACTTAGAGGACAGCTTGTACAGGTAGAGTTGGTAAAAGTGACAACATTCCATGAAGTATGTACCCCCTTTATCATGTCCAATTCTACCTGGGGATTGGACTTGATAAAGTACCTTGATAGAGTACCCCAGTCTTTGATAATTTAATTGGACAGGGAGATGGCATGTAGGTGAGACATAATCACAAAGTCAAGGATGCCAATCCTTGAGAAACAAAGTGAAACCATTATCAGAAGAGTGCATGGAAGACACTTTTATGCTAAACTAGGGTTACAGCAGTCTACTTGTGGAAACCCGTTAGTGGACTTTTTTTACTTTTAGAAGTTAAAACTGACAGGTTTGCTTTATTATTTGCAGACATTATTAGAGAAAACTTTGTACAAGCTCATCCAATTTGATGTATATTTTCATGGTTTTTTTTTCTATCATACCAAGTTGTTGAAGTGTAGGGCTGTCACCTGCCTGCCTTCTGTTTTCATTTTGGCATACGTTTGTCCTATTAACAATCTGCTCTGTTCTACTTGCCTATAGAACTTACTGTTCAGTACTCTATCTTTGCCATTGAAGCATACAATTTCTGCTCATGTATATGGAAATAGTTACTTACTGTTTATCAGCTAAGAGTCTAGTGCAGTATAAGGTAAAACAAAGGGACTGACTAACTAAATGCAAATAGGTTGATCATTTTGCAAAAGGAATTTGCACTAGCTTAGTGAATGTGTTTTAAAATTCACTTTGGAAACAATACTAAGGGCTAGTTCACACCAGCCACAGTGCCACAATCGGGCCGGAACGCACCGGATCGCATTTCGGCTGGCTCACTCTGTGTTGGGGCGGGAGGGGGTGTGGTGGTGCATTAAACTCAATCGCACCACAGCCACACCCTCCGGCCGCAGTGCGATCGCCTGCATGGGAACATGTGGCACATCAATGCCTGCGTCCTTGTTCGGTCAGAAAAAATTGTGCTTGCAGCATTTTATCTGACCAGACAGGAACGTCATGCATTCCCGTGTGGCCGATCGCACTGTGGCCGGATGGCGTGGCTGCGGTGCCATTGAGTTCAATGCACCTCTATGCCCCCTCCCACCCCAACACAAAGTGAGCTGGCCGCAGTGCAATCCAGTGCGTTCTGGCCCCAATCAGGTCTAAATGCACTTTGGCTGGTGTGACCTAGCCCCCAATCATGTGCAAGGAAAATAAAAAAAAACTGGTTTTGCTTACACATGATTGGATGACGGAAGTCAGCAGAACTTCACATCACTCGCTAAGCTAAGGGACATTTCCCTTGCAAAAAGTCAACACCAAAGTGTCAATTTGTGTATGCACTATACTCATTTGTTGATGCAATGCTGCATTTCCTAGCTGTACTGCCTCATAAAAAAGGGTTCTACTATTCAAACAAGTGGGGTCTGATTTTTGCCATTCTTTTTTTTAGCATGCATTGTGTTTTTTCTTATTTCCTTCTGTTCATGTTGTATATGGAGTAAAATATAAAAGTCAATTTGCTGTAAATACATTGAAAAAACAGACCACCACCCCTGAAAGGCACATGTGTACAAGGTAATCTTTGTCCTCATTTCTACTACATGTGTTTCTCTTGCCTTGTGCTATTGCTTGCTATAAATGTAACTGCTAGGACTCTCAATTATGCCTTGTGATGGTGGGAAATGGCCGTCAAGCTATTGCTCTCTTGGGCTTACTGCTTCCAATATTACATGGCAGGCTGAGGCAAGCTGTGTTTTATGTCCCCTGGGGGGAAACTTTCAATGAACTCCAATAACACCAGCAAACACACTGTAAGCTAATCCTGTCTAAGTTAAACTTAATGCAAGCTATGTATAAATAATGAGCCTTTCAGAATCACAGTTGACTCAGAAAAGTGTCTAAAAGGGCATCTTAGCAGAAGATGGGGCTTTTTACACATAAAACAAATGTACTCTGACATTTTAAAACTACATTTCTTTTTTTATTTTTTATTTCATTACATCATAAAAAAGCTCCAACCAACATTAGGTGGGTCATACAATTTCTAATCCTTCATCAGTTGCAATAAAAGCTCTAACATCTGCCAATCTCTGGAGCCACATGTAGAAATCTCTACTCGACCGAGGGATGTCCAGATTGTTATTCTACAGATCATAAAGGAGATTTCTAGTTATGTTTTATAATAGCCGAGAGTGATACTGTGGACTTTAGCTGCAAAGAACAATTAGTTAGCGCCTGTAGTATTCGGTATAGCAGAATAGGATGCTAAACTGATGTGCAAAGTGTAATCCATATTAACTAATACAAAAAATCTCTTAGCTGATCTGACTAGAGCTAATTAAATCTTAATTGGTTAGTAGAGGTTTCTGCACGTTGCACACCATTATTGCTTCTTTGCTCTAATCTACTGGATAACTTTACGTTTGAACTATCTGCATCCATTACAAGAGTTGCATAGTGTATGACTTTTATTATTCATAATTATACTTCCTTAAGCTGAACTCTGGGCAAACAGCTGAAAACACCGTTAGAATATATGCCTGGGAGCTGTTGCACCCACCAAAGGATTTGTATTTGTCTTCACCTAGAGATTTGCACAGCCCTACCCCACAGCACAGCCAGAATGGTGAAGTTTTCTCTGCTGCAGTTTAGCAACACAAATAGGTCAACTCCCCACCTCAGGCTGTAAGGTCTCGTTCACACCTAGGCATATTGCATATGCGCATCTGTCGCGCGTTTTTTACCGCGATAAAAAAGTTGCGCGACAAACGTGCGTTTCCGAAGGCTACTTGGCTGCATCCCAATGGAAACGCGCAACAAAACGGCCCAAAGTAGTACCTGTACCTTTTCAGGCGTGGGCCGTTTTGTAGCGCGTTAGGGACGGGCGGAAATACGCCAAGGTGGGAACGAGACCATTGAATACAATGGGATTTATATTTTTGAGCGTTTTGTAGAGCGTTTGTCAAGCGTAGAACGCGCTACAAAACGTTCAGGTGTGAACGAGGGCTAAATGGACAAAGAAGGAGCAGCAAAAAACTGATGAGGGAGGTTATGTATTCTGTTATCCCCTCCTGTCAGCATGTTCCCTGTTAGCATGTGTGAATGTAGGATACCTGATTGACTTCAGTTGCTGCCCCTCCCACTCCCAGTATGAGGTGTACAAGAGGTTACACTTGGCTGAAATCAAGTAACATTTCGGTACTTGCACTAGTTACATTTAACTGCATTTTTTAATTTATTTTTAATGTGTAGCGCTCACCCCGAAGGAGCCGTCAGAATACCCGGGTCATCCATAACCTGTATAGGGGATTTTAGCAACCAGCTGCCCCCCTAGCATTAACCGCCCTCTTCTAGTGCCCGACAGAGCTGAAATCTAAGCCAAACATATGCTGAAGAACTTTATTATAACATCTGAGCTGGGAGAGAGGGTTTAAGGCTTGGGACATCCATGAGAAAAACAGAAAGAACAGAACTCCTGATTGACCAGTCCCTTTCAGTATTCCACAGTGTAGGATTAATAGGAGAACACCCTGACACTGAGTATTCGAGAAACCATTGAAAAGGGAAAGGTACAGAATCTTCCGCAGGGGAGACACCAGACTTGCTCCTGAGGTCCACTGTATCCCAGGCACCTCCAGCAGCCATCAGCTTCCCTGGTGCTCATCCTCATTCAATAGCATTTTCCCAGCATCATGTCCTGTTGAGAGTGAGGAAGATTGAGAGAGGGAAGGCTAGAGAGGGGTTTTGAGTATGATCATGTAAATTAGAAAAGAAGGCAGAGTGATCTGAAGTGGAATATAAAGGGAGAAAATAAAGCAGCAGGAAAAATAAGAAAGAAAGCAGCTGAGCAGAGAAAGATAAAGCAGCTGTCATAAGCGGAGACAGCTGTGCAAGACAGAGCAAGGCAGCCGTGTAGATTGTAGACAAAGATTAGCAAAGCAGCAGAGCAGGAATATAACTAGCAGACAGAGCATAGCAAAGGATATATGGAGTAAAAGTTTAGTGAGACACCATTGGAAAACAACTTGCTGTGAAGTTGAGAATATGTTGTGATAGAGGGCCAGATCTGCACTGAAATTAAGCCTGTTAGGGTTATTCACAAAAGGGTGAAGGGTTTGGAGAAGGCAGGAGAAGTGAACAATCTAGGACAACATAGCTGAACTGGAAAGTGAGCTGAATTGGAGATTTTTTCCAAATCAGCTATGGTGTCCTAGATTGTTCACTTCTCCTGACTTCCCCAAACTCTTCACCCTTTAGTTAATAACCCTGTCAGTGAATAAGAAGTTGATAAAGGCAACGGTGGTCCGTCACATCTCTGATTTGGTTAAAATTGGTCTGCAAACTAGGAGATTTACTAATTCAGAGTATAAAGGTCAAACTGGTCACAAAAAATGAATGATGAATTATACAAATGTTTAGTATAGCTGTAGGAAGATGTGTATTTCTCATTTACATGCCTTCTTGCTTTGCAGTAAGTAAAGCAGGAACTATTTATAGTAAAGGAAGAACCTGGCCACATTCCCTTCCATGCTGAATCAATTTAGTGAAGTTTGGTTTGGTTGGAGCAAGGGCACAGTCCTGCTGGCTAGCACCCGGCTGTCTTTCCCCTGCTAAAGCTGTGGAGGAGTGGTGCTTTATTCCTATGCTTTGCAGTAAGTAGGAACTGTTACTCGAGATTTAGGAAAATTGAAAATGACAAAAACCAACTCCAAGCATTTATTATAATATTTGGACTAAACCACCAGTTATTTGTTCCAGCACTTTGAAGACTGTAGAATTAAAGTATACATTACATACTGTACTTCCATTGTGTGCCCATGGTTTATTTACCATCTGACAGATAGGCCTGGTGTGCCATGAAGGTGAGGTCTTGAAGACTCCAAATGCTGTTATATGTATTCATTGTTACAAATGGCTTGTTTTCCCTAATTTTAGTAATCTGTCATATACAAAGACGTCCCAAAAACTAGATTAACCAATTTCACCTCATCCTCTGTAACTACCTATGTCCCTATGCAAGCTGAAATGGTTAAAAACGTTGAAAGCTGCACAGACAATACTGAGATTGTTAACCTCTCAAATGAGACCACTGAACCTGAGAAGAAGATTGGTACGCAGTAAGCTGACCCCAGAACAGGAACTTACACAGAATGGCACAGTACAATGCAATAAACCCCGCTGCAAACTTTGCCAACATATATGTGACAGAAATAAAGCGAGTCACAATAACAACTAGTACCCCATTAAGGGGTCATACTCATGCACATCTGCTAACGTAGTGTACATGATACAGTGTTCAGCATGTGACAAAGGTTGTTACATTGGGGAAACTGGCCTTAAGCTGCATCTTTCTCCCAGAAGGATCACTCCATCCACAACCTCAAATTTAAAGTACTGAAAGGGAATTTTAAAAACTCTCATGAAACCAGAACTTTTTATGAATCTACGGAACATCACAATATTCATGTATGTTGTATATCTCTGATCTGTTTAGGGTTTATTTGTCATCCTATGTTTATTTGTTCTGTCTTTTGATTAACAGGAGGCATTTTTTACTCCCAGGTCCAACATTTATGACACCCCACTAACCCCCACCCCCCCCAACAGCTTTCTTTTGCCTTAACTGACAAACTGTCATGTTGATCAGTATATATATATATATATATATATATATTGTGTCAAAGACTCAAAAACCTGTAGAACCAGCACACATTGATCTTCCAAAGAAATTCATTCAAACTTTATTCCACTTGCATCTATACAAAGAACAACCTATGGCGCATTTCTGCCTTACTCGGCCTCAGTCATAGCTGATTGTTTTTAATGTAATTACATGGACTGTTTATTAGATACAGATGTTCCTAAGTGTTTCTCTCTGCCCTGTGTCACATGCTATTTTAGTGGGCTTGGTGTTAGATCACAACCAGCTACGACTAAGGCCAAGTAAGGCAGAAACGCACTAGCGGTTGTTCTTTGTAAAAATGCAAGTGGAATAAAGTTTGAATTTCTTTAGAAGATCATCATGCTGGTTCTACAGTTTTTTAGCCTTGAAATGAAGGACAGTGTGTGTTGGATTTCAGTTTTATGGAATTGATAGTTGCCTGTGAAGCAAGGTACGAATGTTACAGTAATAAAAACTGAGGTGTGTGCATGACACTGCTCTGTCAAAAAAATCAAAGTTAGTGATAACGTGTTCAAGCTTTCCAGAATTTCCTATATGTGAACTTTAGTGTATATCCAGTTTTGCAGCCGAACTACTCTGAGCAGTTTAAAAGTGAAAGTAGAGGGACCAACCGAGGGACAGACTGAGCTTCCTTTCATCAGCATACAATGATTCTAATTCTTTAACCCTTTGTTAGGACAGACAAATCTAGTTTACAACTGATAATGAGATCTGCCCCCAACCCATACATCAATATGGTGGAGGGTGTGGCATCACACGTTAAGGGGGATGGGGGGGTACATGGTACCTCTGTCTGGCATGTCAATGTTACTGGTTGCCAGGAGCTGGATGGGTCTTCAACTAGAGTGTCCTGCCCAGCTTCTGGAAAGCAGTGACACCAGTGAGCTGGACAGGACGTCGGACAGAGCACCACATATTGCTAAGAGCTCTGGCTGAAAAGGGGTCAGCAGGCACACCTGTCCCCCCATGTGACCCAATAAAATGCCACCTGGGGCAACCACCTCAGGCTGCCTCATTATAGGAACAGCCCAGGAATAGTAGATAAAAAATGACCTTGATCTGCCAATTTTGAAGAGCCTGCCCATCCAGTTTACTTGAATCTTAAACCATTTATTACGTTTCTTATCTCATTATAGGGGCATCCTTCTCTTCTTGTTGGATTTGTAATATACTTATATTGGGGAAAATGTGACAGGAACAATGGAAACACAAAGGAACAGTCTGGTTATTGAAAGAGTGGGTAAATGAAACAGGAAGGTTTTGTTCATAATGTTCCTAGAGGACAGAGTTGGCCAGAGGGTGACCACAGATAGCAAATTTTTAGGGTGCAAGAACTCTTTATAATCTTCCTAACTCACTGTGATTTCCACAAAATGTAAGCACTTGATACTCTTTTAAAACCCAGCTCTGGGCAGGATGACATTCACAGGTTTAAGGCCCTGTTCAAACTCGTGCTCTTGTACTCAAGACGTGTCCTTTAATGTGCATAGTCAAAAAACACATGAAGCTAGCAGATCAAATTGCTGCCTGAAACCATTTGATACATAGGGCACACATAGGGCAGCCCATTGAAGTAAACAGGCTGTTCTATGCTGACATGCAACAAATGTGGTCAAACGGAACAAAACACACGACTCATTCAACATGAGCAGCAAGTGTTATTACAGCCTAAAGCAGGCAAGCATTCTCCTTCCTCAGGAGCCCCTCAGTGTCATGCAGGCATACTTCTGGGTCATGCAAATGATTTAATTTATATCTCAGAAGAAATCCAGCACCCGCTGTACATTCCAGCTGTCACTACAGTGGGTCTCATAGACCTCAACGCTATAGCCACACCTCCACCCTCCTCTCCACCTGACTATTCACAGAACACACAGGCACAGGCTCCATTTTATGAGTGGCTTGAAGGAAAGAGAAATATATTAAACAAAATAGTTTGCGCTGGAAGTAGGTATGTCGGCACCAGCCGCAACAATGTATGTATGGAACTTGTAGTTCCGCTCTAGATCACCATCTCACTGTTTTATTGTCTGGCACAATAATTCATAGGTAGATTTCACTTAGACGGCAGTCCACAATCTATTTTTTTGCACCAATTTCACTGTGCGCCTTTGGGTTCACAGTTTGTACTAGACACGGCTATTTAGCACTTTTTGATACTTTTCAAGTCACTTCCGCTTAAAATCCATCACTCAGTTTTTTCACATACTTTATTTATTAGCATTTGTGATCACATATCCACATTTAGTATATACACATTAGTTTTTATATAGATTGTGTTCATTTAATTGTATTATCACCTTTCACCACATCGACTTATATAAACTATTGTTTTGATGATATATCACGGACACACCAAATAGATTTTGAACCGAGCGCAACATACAAGCCTTCCATTGAAGGAAAGAGAGGCGAAGATATGACTGTAGCACTGAGGTCTATAAAACCTGCAGTGCTTACAGCTAGAGAGGACTGAAAGTACAAAGGAAGCTAGACTTCCTCTGCCATATAAGCTAAAACATTTGCACGACTAAAAATATGTCTACATGACAGTTTAGACAACCTTTTAATGGTATGATATAATTCAGTAAACCTTGGTAGGCCACACTGCCCCATCTTCTATTGTTCTGAGACACAGGAGCAGTTGTTACAAATGTGCCAGTTCATGTGCCACCTTCCCCAAAGTACTAACTTCTTTTATATTCAGGCATAAACCATGCAAGTACTGTGTGTAGAGTACAGACTGTGTGTGTGGAAAACCAAGGTAATGAGTTATACACATCCATAATATATCCCCAGATGGAAATATCTGGGGAAATTGTGTACATAGAGGTAAACGTAGGCAGTCGTGTGTAAAGCACCTATATGACCTTGGTGCATTAGAAGGATCAGCAACTGATGCTGCTTGCTGCCTGCTCATGTGTCAGACAGGAGATCTCCCCATAGACATCTGCATGTAATCCTTTAAAATATTGTTCACAGTACTAATAGAGGGCAATATCAGGTTAGAGAATTACATTTTACTTGTTAGATTACTGGACTAGGACTACGGGAATTAATCGGAGTAAAACTTTAACACTTTTCCATCAAAGGTATTCTTCTCTTGAGAAAGTAAAGATATATTTTTAAATGCAAGTAGTGTAAATGCCATTTATTGGAACTATTATTATGTACAAATATCTATGTATACATTTTTAGACTTTAGCAGCACTGATGATTTACCATAAGTCTTTATTATAGGGTTGTTGCTAAGTAAAATATGTATATACTGTAAAATCTTAATATGACCCTGCTGGTATCTCCAAGCCTCTCTAAGAAATGGGCAACATCAGACCAAAGATTGCATTGTACTGTTTGGTGAATAAGAATGCATTAGCAGATTCCTGTTAGAACCTTTAATCCTGCCAAACATTATTATTGGATTATGACCAAAAAAAATTGCTTCCTAGATAAATATAATCTGTCTGTATCATATTAGAAAAAAACATGTATTTATCAAACACTTGGGTTGTTCTTTCTGATCTCCAAAGACTGTCCCAGTCAGGTTTACAACTCCTGGAGTCTAAAAAACGTAATGCTAAAGCTGTGATACACTCCTCTCAGGAAGTTTGAGGGATACCTTTGTGGTGTCCCTTGGATTTGTCTTCATAAATATTGGAATTTACTGTATAGGGATGATATAAAGATCGAAGCACTGATTATATTAGATAACTACCTCTGCATCTCAGTAGGCACCTTTTGGGTATATTTCATGTGAGTGTTCTTGCACTTGGGTGTGCCAGGAAACTTAGCTGGTTTTCTGAACTTAACAAGGTGGTCATTCTTCAGAAAAGGTAAGCTAGGAAATGTAAAGGTGATCAGATATTATAAATTGTAAACAAACAAGCAGAGGAGTTAAATAGATTGCATTTTGCTGCAGTCACCGTTTGGGTATTCTAATGGCCCAGTGCGGAAGGGGGGAGTCAAAAGGATTCAAGATCTCCTTGTGGGCTGAATGAGAAAAAAACTATAAGTGTATGGTCAGCCCTAGCATGGATGAGGGAATTCAGTTTTGTCTTGTTTAGCCCACGCTACTGAACATAAAAAACTATAAGTGTATAGCCTACCTTAGTATCAATGGTTACCACATACATGCCTTTGGGGAAATAAGAACAAGCAAGAATCAAAGGAGGACTATTATGGACTAGGTAAACTACAGGTTAATAGTCAAGGAACAGTCAGAGGGTGACAAATGACCATCCGGAAGATGAGTGCCGAGGATGTGAATATTCATCAGATGACCATTCAGCAGATGACTGACAATTGACCCCACAAGCTTCAAGCAACTAACAGATGAGTATCCATTGGGTGGCTGACAATACAACAACCTTTCTAATGGACAGGCAAGAGTAATGCATAGTCCTACATTTAGTTAACAAACAGTGGAAATGTAATCCTTACCAACCACTCAGATTCCAGATCCCAGTGTAATGTAGGTGCTAGCTAGAGAGTAAGAATGAATCATACAGCTGTAAGAATACTATATGTATTGTGAGGCACTGGCTGACAGTATTGTGGATGTTCTATATGTGTAACCTAGGTTTCTCACCTACACATGGTGATGTGCTCCAGAGTTTGTAAATTATGTGGAGAAAACAAACTTTTAGTTTTCTTAGAATTCTAATTCCTGTTTCTAATTCCTAAATTCTGTTCAGGGCCCTGGATCCCAAAAGCTTTGTAGAGATTTGTGTGGGTTAAAGCCTCCACTCCTAGGTCCACATCTTACCTGGTAGCCAGAACCTAATAATTAGTCTTAGCTCTCTACAGGACTTTATATATACAAGCTGACTAATGCTTAGGACTATCTCTCTCTCTTGCTCGCTCTGCTGAGAGCCTGCTGCTGGGTGGACAAGCTTAGTCCTGAGGGAACACTAAAAATGTACAAGAGCTGCCTGTTTGTTTGGGTAACCCATCAGGTGACACCCTATTATTCAGGAGCTGACCTAAGTTTGGTTACATTTGTCTTCTTTCATGCAAGGGACTTGTTGTCCAAAGCCTTCCTGCATTTAAATTATTATTATGATTATTATTATTTTACAGGATTTACATAGCTCCAACAGTTTGTGCAGCGCTTTACTATATAAGGAGGACATTACCGTTACAATACAAGTCAAGGCAAGATGGTTAGGAGGGGCCTGCCCGTAAAAGCTTACAATCTAAAAAATTGTGTTTGATTTCTGCAAACCTGACTGGACTGTTCCTGCTGTTCCCTGTCTTGTGCACAGTATACCGCTGCCAATAACAGTTGAGTCTGTCCCCCCACATACACACACAAAAACACACACGCAATGAATATATTTATATCTCCAGGATGTTGCAATATGTGGAAAAACGAAGTTCTATCACACTGACCTTTTAGGTGGGACAGAGATGACATGTAATTACCAAATCAATGCCTTTATTAATGCTTATACATTTATTACAGAGCTATTGGTATAGACTCGAGTCCCATCTGGTGTTTGGAGTTAGGGTCACTCCAGCCACATTTTATTATGTGTAAATGTAATAATCATCTCACCCTGGCTAAGCATGTCTACATATTAGTTTCCTGCCAGGCATCTGGGAGAAACACACAGACTTGCTAAGCTCAAAGTCCCACTGGTAACATAAAACCCTCTATTAATGAATAAAATATTAAATGCACATAATGGTGCAGAAGGCTGCTATTGCTTTACACACATCTATATTTCTCCTGCAATATCAGGCAATCACATCAATCCTTTGAAGCACTGCAGACATTCAGATTACGATCATAAGGCTGAAATGTGAGCTTTGGCATGGCTGGGGTGTAAACCGGGGGTACTGTCTTCAAGGGAGTTTGGATACATTATTCACTAGGTCATCCCATGGCATGGCATGTTAGGGCTGAGATACAAGAGCCTCTGCCTGAGCTGAGGAGCCTGTCATGTAGAATCAGTCAGTGACTTTACTGAGTCTCATGGCAATTTGCATAGACCTGTTTTTGCTTAATAAATGCAGAAAGCACTGAAGACACTTGCTGATGTGATCTCAGGGATAACAAATATTCCTGTGTATTTTAACAGTTTCAACAGACTGCCAAATTAAAATATGCTTAAAGCAGAAGAAGTGAAGTTTTCATCCCCAGACATGGGCTAGTCTTTTAAAAGTGTACCTAAAGCCAAAAACAAAACTTTTCTATATTCTAACTAACTGGTGCTTAAATGACTGCAAATAACACACTTCCTGTTTTTAGGGTGGCTATGCACACTCACTCCACTATCTCTATTGAGGACTTCAAAGATGTTTTTCTTACTTCATCACAATTACTTGGGCTTGGGGAAATTAGTAGTTTACAGAAGGAAGATATGATTGTTTGTGCTTTAATTCAGTTCACAGGAAGTGACAAGGGCATTACATTTCTGGAATTAATAAATATGATTTTTCTGTACTTGCTGAAAAATTTCAACTATTGCAGCCACCACATCTAAGGACTGGTACATTGCAATTTTATTATATTTTTGTTTTTTGGATTAGATATCCTTTACAGTTTGTCTTTACCTGAGGTGCTGCTGTGTTGAGTCGGGTGTTCATCCTTCGTTAGCTATTATTTATTGAAAAAGGACTGCTTCTGCAAATGACCTCCAGTATTGTACAGAGTTGCAGTTGGTGTCTATACAGAGCAATTTTATCAATCCTTACTTTAACCTGAACAATCAGAGACTGGGGTGTTTTGTGTGATACAGCTGCCAAATTTCTGTCTGACATTGACTGGTACTGAAAGTGATCAAGATCCAGCTGTGCATAAGGTAATAGAATGGATTGTAGAGGCCACCCTCACTGGCAGTTGCATCACTGCCATCCTGTATCTCTCATACATTCATGGAAAGATTTCCCTACCACGTAGCAAAAATAAATGTGTCCTTCTCCCACAGGTGGACTTCCCAGTTTTTTATGTATTCTACAAGGAGAGTCAATTGGGTAGAGTTATTCTATAATTTGTGTTTGTAATGGCTATGGCATTTGGGCAGAATTAAAATTGTGGTGGCAATTTATTTCCACTGAATTCTAAGACATATAAAAAGGTCAGCACATCATTCAACTGGCCAGCAACCATGCAAGCCCAAAACATCAGTTTTAAAACCTAAATCCAGACCTACGCCCCCCCCCCACATTCAGATACTCACCTTCCTTGTAGCACCCCCATAGAGGTATTGGTTTTAAAAAATATTTATATACATGTCAATGATATGGTGCCACTTTTGGCAGCATTCTCCTGTCAGCCAAGGACCGCTGGATAATGTACCCACAGAGAGTGGGCCTCAAGGCCCTGGGCTCACAGAAGGTGGGTTAAATTTGGTGAGTATTGCACCTAGAGCAGTTATTGCTCTTTTAATTTTTTTTTATTCAACTGGAACTGTGATTTAACAAGAGTTGATCTCCGTTTAGTCGTAGCATGGCTGCTAATAAGGAGACTCCCACCAAGACTTATATACTTAGATATTTGAGAAATGTATTACTAAGGTGCCACTTCTGGCAGCAATGATATGGTGCCACTTTTGGCAGCATTCTCCTGTCAGCCATGGGCCGCTGGATAGTGTACCCACAAAGGGTGGGCCTCGAGGCCCTGGGCTCACAGAAGGTGGGTTAAATTTGATGAGTATTGCACCCAAAGCAGTTATTGCTCTTTTAAATGTTTTATTCAACTGGAACTGGGATTTAACAAGAGTTGATCTCTGTTTAGTCGTAGCATGGCTGCTAATAAGGAGACTCCCACCACGACTTATATACTTAGATATTTGAAAAATGTATTACTACATGTTTCAAATAATTCCTATAATACAACATTTACTATTGGTCAACAAGGCTCTTTTAATAAACTTCAGCACCTAAGTTATGATTTGCACCACAATCCAAGGCAATATTGTGCTTCATATTCTGTTGACTGGAGTCATTGATTGTGTGGTCACATGTGAGGTCATAGATTATGAACCTAAATAAATACAGTTGATTCATTTCTGCTGGATGTCTTGGAAACCTGTTAAGGCAATACACCATGTATAATGATTTTCAAAGCAAAATTGATCTAAAAGTGAGTGTGAGACAAAACATTTGGGATTTGAGTGATGGAAAAAGCAATACATCACCATCCAGATATTAGTCAAGCTTTGGAGTAAATGGAGGATTTATGTAGATCAGTGCGTGAGTCATGTTGTATGAAGGTATATGGTAATGACATTATTTAATTTCAAGGCCAGTGCTGGCTTTCACTGGAGTTAAATGTACAGTTGCTGCTGTGGAGAACCAGATCTCTAATTTTCCTGGTAAGCATTTTCCTAGGATGATGAGGAATTCCTTGGCTCAGCAACTGAGAAACAACAGAATCTAATCAGACAATGTCTAGGAGGCAAATCTTGGTGTTAGCTCCTCACCATGAATGTTCAAGATTCAATATTCCTAGAAAAGTTAAAGCTGAAAGCTGAAAAGCAGCAAAATACACAAATGAAACACATATATATGTATTTCCACCCACTACTAGTATTTACACTGCTGTCACAAAGCACAACCCTTTCAGGAAAGAAGACTTAATTTTTTTCTCCTGCAATTTAATAACACTTGCAGGCAGGAGTGTCCCTACCCCTCTCGCTGCCTGAGGTGGTGGGTTGTGTGATGGAAGCTAGCGCGGTATGGGGGGGCTCAGGGGGCTGCTGCTAGTGCTGCATGGCCTGGGGGTGGAGAGCAAGTGGCACACAGCTATCACTGTACAGTCTGGGAGGGGGGCAGGGGGCCTTGCGCTGACACTGCTCGGTGCACGATACTTTCTGGCATCCCGTCAAGCACTCTGAGGTCACTGGCTACTGCCGACCACCCCCCTACACGTGATCCAATGAGATGCCACCAGAGGCAACCACCTCAGGCTGCCTCTCATTATATGGATGGCCCTGCTTACTGGTCTTGTATCTCCCCCCCAGCTTGCGACTGGACAGTAAAAGGAGAACTAGTAGACTGATAAGCTTATATCGTCTATCTATATCACTATCACTCTGCTCTCAGTCCATGTCAGCATGTTCCTTGTTGGCACAAGTAGTAAGTACTGCAGCACAACCGATTGACTCCTTGTGCTGCTTTTCCCTCTTCCACTCTGAGATCTGCTGTACAAGGATTTCAATAGGCTGATACCAAGTCGAATTCAGGTACTGCTTGTGCATTTAATGATGTATTAAAGATGGCATAGCCGTATTAACATGTGTCTATTATATCTGCTTAGAGTCCAGCTTAAAGATACACATAAAATAGAAAAAAAAATCTACACGTTTTCTTTATGCATCTTTATTATCATTATATTTCTCCATGCTATCCAAAGGTGTATAATAACTCTTTCGATAAGATTTATGATGTTCATCAGGTAATATTTTGCCAAGCTTATCTCTACCCATACAGTATATCACAGCAAACTGTTAAGTGCATGACTCATCCTGTGTATAAAGTTTTCCCAGCAGCTTTTATTATCTATGACAAAGGTATACACAGTAAAGATATCTTTATCTCTGCTAACACTTTTTCAACTAAATATCGAGTTCCCATTTCACAGACAAAAAAATAAGTTGTATCTTTGTGCTATATTTGTGATAAAATGGTTTCTCCAGTTAACAAATCAACCCTTTTACATCCTTCTGACCATTCTGAGTTGTAACATAGAAGACTTCCCTTCCCCATCTATCTTATAAAATTGCCATCAAGAAACCCTATTTCGCATTGTACTTGAAGCATTTCTAGCAGGTGATATAATGACACTCTAGAGGAATCATTGTAATTGAATGATTGTTCCTCAGTCCCCTAAAGACTGTAAGAGACAGAAGGATGAGGCCTACACTGTTGCTTGGAAGGTTGTGGTAAGGGAAGACCTTTCGAAGTTACAATATAAATTGTCTGAATCAGCAAGGGACCTTAGACCTTTTAGATTTCAGTGGCTTCATGGTGCAATTAGGATTTGTATGGCAGCTCTGGGGATCCACCTGCTCCTATATTTTTATCCGCATGGGCTCCCTTTTTAAAAAAAAAAAAAAAGAATATTTGATAATTGTCAATGATACCGCAGAAAGAGGAATTGCTCTGATAAAAAAGTATAACGAATCGGTCAGGAATGAACAACAAAAACAATTCTTGTTGAGGGTAGTCGAGCATCACAGAAAAGTTGTCACCAAACGAACAAAACAAGGGATTGCATCGTTCAAAGTTGATTAATATAACACATGTTTTGCCTATCATATTACCTATTAATCGTAGTGTATAGTTTAATAGTATTTTAAGTTTGTGATTTCTAGTTTTCCCAATAAAAGTAATTAACATTGAATAATCTTATTTTTTACAAAACAGATCAAAGTGTGCAACCTCCTAAATATTATCCAATCTTCTTGAAATTTAGCATATATATATTTTACATCACTGAGACTCGGGGCGTAAACAAAGTCTGCAAAAATTTTACAGTTTATTTTTTGCCTTATAAACTTTGCATGTGCATTTTAACCTGCTTTGACACGTGTTCTAATGTAAACCAAGCAAGTAGGGCCTTCAGCAGAGGAAGGACTGAGTATCTCACCTTAGTAAGTAAGTGGATAACAGAAGTAAGGAGTGTTGATACCCTCGGCCAAAAGGTATTGCAAAGTAAACAATAGACATCTGTAAATATTATAAAATGTAAAAACATACACATTATAGAAATAAACAATATCACAATTTGTATGTTTTAACTTTTTATAATATTTACAGATGTCTATTGATGTCTATACTCAGAATACCGACTGAATCCTCCTGAGAAGCCCTATTGTGATGAAACGCATTGGAGAGCATTGCTCCAATTGTATATGGACTTTGACCACCACTTACAAGTTTTTTTTATCTGACATATGTTTATTTTGTTTTTTTGTAAATAAAAACTCATTGATTTAATGTACTGATGTGAAGGTCTTTCTAGTATTTTAAAAGCCCCCTCTCATCCTTTTGGCTGAGGGTATCAACACTCCTTACTTCTGTTAGCCAAGTGTTCTGATGTGCTTTAAAGCACATTGCATTTCCTCTGCCCATTCACTGTCCATGGGCTACCAAAAAAGTACCTGACCCATTTTAGACCAGTGAATTACATTTTTATGTTTTAGTGCATTGAATGGTTATGAACCTTGCTTACTACAATGATGTGAAATGGGGGCCCTTTAGAGATGAATGATTCCTCTCCCTAAATCACATGACCAAGCATGTTATCTTTGTATAGGTATGGAGCCCGCCTTTAAAGACAACTTTTGTCTGCAAGCTCCCTGCTTCACTGCATAGTCAAGAACTTTGAACTATGCTTTAAATGCAGTAGTATACGAACAGACCGCACTATCCAGAGAATTCCAATACTTCAGACTTTATTGAAATTCACAGCAAATCCAGTATAACAGTGAATAAAAGTGTATAAAGCAACAAATACCAGCACCGCAAACCCCCAACCAGCTACAAACGCTCACATGTTTCACCCGTAAGCTTATTCATAGACCTCTATGAATAAGCCTACCAGCAAATACCAGCACCGCAAACCCCCAACCAGCTACAAACTCTCATATGTTTCACCCATAAGCTTATTCATAGACCTCTCATATTCATAGACCTGGTATTTGTTGCTTTATACACTTTTATTCACTGTTATACTGGATTTGCTGTGCATTTCAATAAAGTCCGAAGTATTGGAATTGTCTGGATAGTGTGGTCTGTTTGTATACTACTACATTCCAAGGTGGAGACACACCTATTAGACCTGCACCTGGGGAGTCCTGGTGGCTAAGGAATTGGAGCCGTGAGATTTCCTTTAGCTCTACATGCTTTAAATGCAGCCCATAAGTTTACATTTAGCACAGTACATTCATTTAAGTGTAAGTGTCAGTTTGCACAGCTAAACAATAGCAAGAAAAAAACAGGAAATAGAACTCTACTGAAATTAAACATCATTAAACATCATTGATGTTTAATTTTGGACCGTGTTTAAAGGTGAGAGCCCTCTGGTTTTAGGTTAAAGATTCCAGCTATACAACATATCTCCAGGTTTCAGAGTATGACCCTTGACTGCTAATTTACTGACTGAAGTAGTGACAGCAGTGTCAGCAGGAATGAGCAGCAGAGCAGAATATTGTTGTGCATTGATGAAACTTGAATGAGACTTGTTTGTGCTCTCTCTTCTACATTTTTTCCTATTAGACATAAAACTGGGATTTGGAGCCATATGAGTGTCTGTAAAGGAGGAGTCTGTCTGTGGCCCTACAGTCTGAGGAAGGCCTTGTTCACACATACTGCCCTGAGAGGTATAAAGGGAGGACTGTGCCATGTGTAAGGAGGGTTCTGCTGTGCCCTGTGTTTATATAGAATGAAGGGTGGGGAGGGCTAAACTGTACTGTATTTGAACCTAGAAGGTGAGGTAGGGAAGGCTGATCTGTGCTATGTGATGTCTGAACATAGTGGGAGAGGTAGGGAAGGCTGAGCTGTGCTGTATATGAACATAGAAGGTGAGGTAGGGAAAGCTGAGCTTTGCATTTTGTGAACTGAACAATTTGTAACAGGGATTTTGCTGGAATCCTAAGAAACCCAGGACTCCATCTGGAGAGTAAATAGCAGACACAACGCATACTCTGTATGGCCAATATAAGTGTGATTTGATGGCTGAATTCACGTATGTTAAAATGCAGTAAAATGAAGACAACTGCAGAGAGATCACTTCTCTTGGCATTGGCCTTTGAGTACCTTATGATAAATATAGCCCTGCTCTTAGTACATATGGATGCACTGTATATTTTCCACAACCAGTTAGATCACCAGAGTTAACAACATTATGTAATTAATGCAAGGCATAATTACATAATCATGTTGCCATGTGAACTGGACATACCATAAGGCTTCTGTAGGCCTGTGACTAGGGCAGTAGGTTTACTGAGGGTAATGCCAAGCTACACAATTTACCAAATGCAATCATGTTCATATTTATGATTATATTTTTCTTTATTTTTTTCCCAATATTTGCCCACCTCTGTCCGTTTGTTGGCAAATCTAGCAAATAATATGTAGGGATAAGGGCCTATATATTAAATGAGAGGAGTCACAAGACTCTAGGTCAGGCTACATGCAGTCACATCTTTCCTTTGTTTAGCGAGCTGTACTCTTCAATAAAACTGAAGCTCTGCATATAGATCAAACTGCACACTGGTTGAGTTCCACATTTATTTTAAATATTCACAAAAATAACAATGTGACAAAGGTGGAGCTCCTACAAGATGGCAGAGCAGCATGGTGCCTAAATATTTTCCTGGTTCAAAGAATACTTGCAGGAATAAAGGTAAACTTCTCTTGGAATATTTTGTCATAACAGGTAGGATAACAGCTTTCTAAATGTTAGAAAGTTTTTTTTATTTTTATCCTTTAAAGCAAAAAATGTGTTTAAGTTGCGCACACCGTGTAATTTTGTTTGTTTTTTCCCACTTTGAAATGCCTTTGTACTTTTCTATCTTGTTCTTTAGATAGGGGCACTTTATTGCACCCAATACCAGCTGTAAAAGTTGGCAGCTAAAATAATAGGGAGACAGAGGGAACCGAGGATGTAATGTGCTGTCTCCAAGCCAAATTACAGACAAGTATGGAAGATGATACCTCTTGTAGTGAGAGGACCATTTTGCCAGAGGCAGGGGATGGCCGGAGGCAGAGTAGGGCATCAGGCTTAAGTACTATTATTAGTGGAGTTTAGGCTGGGGATTTTTATATAGCTCCCAGGGCAGAGATAAAAATGATTAACCCTGTTTCTGCCGGAAGGTTCTGGCTGGTGAAATATGCTCCACCCGAGATTTATGTGTACACTTCTCACCAAGTGCAGTCATTCAGCTTCCGTGGCTGTGCTCCAAACAGCCACTTAACACATCTCAATTGATTTCTCAGGAACACACCGTGTCTCCTGAGGTGTTTAAAGGTAAAAATGGCTTGTCCTTCTGTTTGTGAGCCAGCTGGTCTGTCCTCTTCAAGATGATCGCAATGCAAGTGTACAAATGACTGTATTTTATCGGAACAAGGGAAAAGGACCTATTAAAAGAGTAGCAGTAAAGTTTTGGACAGGGTTAAACATAGATAGTATCAGAAAGGTGATAATATAGGAAGTTCCTTTTGTTGGCTAACTGAATATTCGTTGTCATGCAAGTTTCAAGAATACTCCGTTGTCATCCTCACAGTGTGCCTGTCAAAGGTTAGCGAGGTTTTCCAAAACCTTGCCCTACCAAATATATTAAAGCCCACTTGAAGGTTAAGTTTGAATTAGCTTAATACATTCAAAGTTAATCAAAACAGAAGGTGTGAAATAACTTTTATAGTTGTTTTTTGTAGAAAGAAGCCACAGCCTGGATTAAATAGCTTTTCCTCTATTGGTATGCTGCATAAGCAGTATGGCTAACTTAAATCCCAACTGAACCCTCAGATGAAATAATCTAATTTCATATCAGGTCTATAAAAAGAGTGATCAAAGTCTTACAGTTGACTTTCTTTAGAAAGCAGCAACACCCTAAGTAGAAAAGTCTGTTCCCTGCCAGAACCTGCAGAGTGTAGTCCTATATCTCTGTGCAGAAGCAGATGAGTCTCATATATGAGAACATCCATCTTGGAGCATGTATAGCAAATGATGAATTGGGTGCAGGTTTGCCAGGAGGTAGCCTAAGCTCCTTAAAGACATAGGGACACACCAGAAGCCCTGCACATCACAATGGCAGCTGAAGCCCCCAGATTGTCCCCACCTCATATCTTTGGAGGCTCTCATAGATTAGAGTAAGACCAGACTACACAGAAGGGCCTTGACGAGGAAGTGTGGTTTCCATACATATTTAGCAAAAGCTGTGCAACTAAAACCTCTGTTTTACCCTTAATGGTGAGTGTGCTGGGACATTTTTGCTTTTGCTTTAACTAGCATTCTTTTATTACCTGTTGATCCTACCTTTGTATATCTGATATTCATACAGTAGAAATGAGCCCAAGCTTGGACTGAACCCAAATATAAGTTCCTCCAAACCTGGAAGAGATATTGGGCCCTCCGCCAAATCCACTGCAGGCTGGAGCATTCCCTGTCCCAAAACTGTACATAAACAAAAGGGTGGGATGTTTGTGCTAACATAATTAACCTTATATGGCCATTTTAGGTCAATGCCATTGACCAAATATAGCATTGTGGCCATATTTTACACTGTATTAAAATATGTACATAGAAGCGAAACCCTTTTTGTCTAAACCTCCCAAAAAGCTATTTATAAACAACAATGGAATGCCTTTCCTCCGTTGTTTGCCTTGCAGACTGAAGCCTGACCATTAAAACACAAAGGCCCCATGGAGAATCATTGCAGTTTATGGCTTTGCTGAAGTAGCAGGTTTTACTAGCAGACAGTGGCAGTCCTTAGGTAAAATCAGGAAATTATAGCTGGAGCTCAGGTACCATATGGAAACTGTGTGAGCGGGAAACTCCTGTGTGTTAATGTACTATTTAGCTCCAAACAAATAGGGGGTTTCCTATTTACTTGGAAATTCCATTTAGAAGTTGGTGCAGCTGAGTACAAAGGTTTGTTTAACAGATCATATAGGCTGACAGACACTAAGGAGAGGAGACAATAGGCCAATAAACAAAGGTTAGCGGTTGAGTATGGATGTGAATTGTCACATGCATCATCTGATTTTTAAAAATTATAAATAAACTAATTTGTTCCAATATATATATATAAAATAAATAAAAATATATATATATATATATATAATTTCATCATAATATTGACTTTCTTGCTCCATCTTCCTCTTGGCAACTGAATACCTTTTTGAGACAAAAATTGACTAAGAAACATTATTCATTATGCAACTTTTTTGCAGAAAGAGCCAGTTCACAGGTTTTTTTTTTTTATTTGGCGCAATAGTCGCATCTAAAAATTGAATACCTTAGATCTGAACTAGTATGTGGCACATAGTTTATGGGGCCCAATCAATGAAGTATCTTTATTGAAGTTAAAATGTTGTGTATTTTCAGTTAGTATGTATTTTGAATTATAACTGTAATTTTCACCTTTTAAAGCAGAACTCTGGGCAAATAAAATTGGAAACCCTTGCAGAGGGCTACCCCCGCACTGCAACAGTTAAGTGTTCATTTTTTCTAGGGAGCAAAACTTACAAAGTTATACTCACCCGAAACGTGATCCCAAATTTGCTTAGACAGCTCCCTTCAGGCTTGCTCAACCTTCCCTTCCATCATGAACTGGTTCTTTCTGCAAAAAAAGTTGCATAATAAATAATGTTTCTTAGTCAATTTTTGTCTCAAAAAGGTCACCAGTCACCAAGAGTTCTGCTTTTGGGTCCAACTCCAGACAAGGAGATTTTGGCACAAACTGATGTGTGAACAAATGATAACTTTGCATAGGTGTAATACATGGACAGATTACTGCACTGTACCTTAAAGAGCATCTTTGGGCAAACAAAAAAGTGGCAAACCCCATCAATGGATCATGGGTGCGATGCCCGGGCTGCTGTAGACTGTACTTCCATTCCCAGGTCCGTACTTAGGTACCAACCTTCTGTTATGGAGCTGGGAGAAGTTATCAATGTACTACAAGTGCAGTGAGGTCACCACACTTGTACTCCACTGAGAACTACAAGTCCCTCTGCTGCAGTGGCTGATGGAACTTGTAGTTTTTTTTTATTTGCAGACACAGTGAATGGATGATATAGCTGTGTGGGCAAAGTCATGCACAGCCCTGGAAAATTGGAGAAAATATATACAGAAGCCTGCGGGTAAACACCCCCCCCAAGATTTAGGTAAGTTAGGTTAAAGGCTTTCAAATTAATTTACTTGACGCAATGCTGCATGCAGACTAGAAAGACAGAGTGAAGTTAGAAATTCCTGATCTGATTCATGTCCGTGGCTCAGAAATTGTTGAATCCATTGGATCAGCATGACAGCCTGGCAACTAGCATTCACAAAAGCAGATTAGCAATGGCAGTTTTGTATTCTTCCAGTACAGGTTCCTTTAAAGTTGCAGATCATTAAATAGTTCTTTATTTTGGATGATTCAACAGCAATTGGCCTATATTCGAGCCATGGGCAGCCCAGTCAGCACCACCCAGTTCGACAAAAGTCCATTGAAAAATTGACTGAGCCTGGTGGAAAATTCTTGGTTAATCAGTGACTGCTTCCAATCAGTGCTGGGTATCTGGATACAATATCTGTCAGTGGAGATTCCTCCATACACACTGTTTAGCATAGATGGGAGAACTGAGTGATTTTCTCTTATTCAGTCCATAAGCTGAAAGAGAAAAAAAGAAGCATGTTGTCACAATATCCGGAAATCCGTGCCGGATTTTCGATATGCTCCCTGTTTCTGGGCTGTCAGCCTATGGTGTCTCACAAGGCTGCAGCCAATCTGCTCTCCTTCTCCCCTATAGTATGGCCAACTTTAGTAAGTTAAACAAATATTAGGGATGCACCAATATATCGGCTGTCGAAAACATATCAGCCGAAAATGCCAAAAATGCAATTTTTCTGCCGATATAGCGATGCATCTGTTCTTTCTCTTTCCACGCTGGGCGCTGCTCAGTGTCCCAGCGCGGAGGAGAGGAACTGTCACAGGTGGCTGAGCGGTGCGGGAGGAGAGCGCTGTGAGCGGCTGGCATCTCTCCTCCCACACCGCTCAGCCTCCTGCCACAGATCGGCAGAGCCGTGTGTGGGCGGAGACAGCCAGCACTGTCACAGGAGGCTGGGCTCTCCTCCCGCACCACTCACTCAACCTCCTGTGACAGCGTGTCAGGATAGAGAGCGAGGTACAAACACTCAGTGATCAGTGATCGCTGAGTGTTTGTAGATAATTGAGGACAGAGTATGGTTACTATATCCTCAATTATGAATGAATGGGAAGTGATCTACATCACCTCCGGTTCATTCATGATTGTGGTTATAGTAAACATACTCTGTCCTCATGTTATAAATAAACACTCAATATATAGGATTCCTGTTCATTTATAACGGGGGCTGCAGAAAAAGAGATTGAGGACTCTGTGTTCTCAATCTATTTTTCTATTTTAAAAGGGAAATATCAGGGGTCTGTTTAGACCCCTAATATTTCCCCGAAGCCCCTAAAAGTAAAGTAAAAAATAAAAAGATTTAATAAAAATAAATGCATTAAAAAATTATATATACAAAAGTAAATAAATAAAAATAGAATGTTTTAAAAATGTTGAAAAATAATTTTTTTTCCCTTTCGATTTTGTTTTAAAATGTTCATTTTGGTGCACCTCTAACAAATATGTTATCACTTAGGGGTCTATTCACTAAGCTGCCGTAGGCAGCCGAGTGAATGACCGACCTGAAGTGAAGTGAGCCGAACACTGTTTGGCTATTCACTTTAGGTTGGTACGGCTGATTTCAGCCGTACATCGGCTGAAATAAGCCGTGCATCGGCTTGCTTTGCATGGCTTCGGGTCAGCCGAACATGCTCAGCATGTTCGGCCGACCCGAAGTGCAGAAGGAGTTTGACTCAGCTGATCCAACATTTGGATCGGCTGAGCCGAACCTCCGGCAGGCTACTCACTGCTGTTCAGCCTGTTCTTATAGATGCCGAACAGCAGTGAGTGAATAACCAAATGCCGCTGAGCGGCATCTGGCTCGGCTGTTCTGCTTGGTCCCTCAGAGGGACCAAGCAGAACAGAAAAATTATTTTAAAAGTTTAAAAAAACTAAATAGAAAATGATTGTGCGGAGCAAGCAGTGACAGCTAGCTCCGCCCAATAGTCTCCTATTGTCCGGCGGCTCTGCTGCCGTAAAAAAACGAAAAAAAAACTTGCCCGAGTGCTCTGGGAGCCTCCCGCTCCTGGCCGCCCAGGAGAGAAACACTGCTGTTTCTTTTTTTTTCTTTATTTTGACACGGAGCGATGTCAGAATAGAAAAAAAAAATTTGCAATAGCCAATACTAAACTAGCATTGTACCCGCCCTCTGCTGATGGAGCTGATGGAGAACTGCAGGAGTGGGCGGGTACAATGCTAGTTTAGTATTGGCTATTGCAAATTTTTTTTTTCTATTCTGACATCGCTCCGTGTCAAAATAAAGAAAAAAAAAGAAACAGCAGTGTTTCTCTCCTTGACGGCCGGGAGAGGGAGACTCCCCCCGGGGCGCCAGGGAGAGTTAGCTGTTTGGAGATCAGTGTCCATGGTTAGCAGGTAACCATGGACGCTGATCTCTCTGCAAGTGGCCGGAGCCAGCCGTAAGATCACGGCTGGCTCCGCCCAGCTGTCAGAAGCAGGCTGTCGGCCGGCTTTCGGCTTTCAGCACGGCTCAGCCATGATTGGGAGCTGTACAGGCTATTGTGAATAGCCCGTACAGCACCCCTTCGGTTCTACTGAACCGAAGGGGTCCTGGGGCCGAAGCTAGCCGAAGGATCGGCCGAAGCTACGGCTAGATCCTTCGGCAGCTTCGTGAATAGAGCCCTTAATGTTCTTTATCCTGGGAACAAAATCTAATGTCTGTTTAGAGGTTATTAGCTGAGCAGCATTTTTCCTGGTCAACAGTTTTCATAAGCGTTCCCATCTGTTTGTAAACCCGTCAATGTCGTTGAAGATAGTGCACTCTGTCTAGGAATGGCCTTCACGCCATAGAGTGAAGTGACTTGCCGTACATCTTATGGGGTGATGACAACAATATACAATGTACATTAATGCCCTACTGAGTTTGTCCTTCTGACTATAGGGCGTCTCAGCAACATTGACACGGGAAATGCCTGTGGCCAATTAAGCGTCTTCCTTTTACAGCAGGGTGATGTGTTAACAAAGAGAGAACAGCCATCAAAGGATTATTCACTCAGCTTCTGTTGAGTCACATTGAAATAAACACAAATAATTCTATTTCACAGCGAATCTAAGGATATTAGAGATATGACCCGTGAAGTTCATTAAGATTATTACACATCGTAGGGATATTATAAGGCAAACTTAACTAAGCTGCCTCGGATTGGAATCTAAATAGCTATAAAACAAATGGCTTCAAGTATATCTCTGCAAAGAAATTTAGAAATTCGAGGTGAATATTTGCTTTTTCTAGGTAGAGCTTCCACAGTTCAGGTCATGCAGAGATAATACCAACTACACAAAAATAAATATATACTACTAATAATAATAATGTGTCCAGATTTGAGCTCTTGTTCATTGACATTGATTTAAAAAAAAACACATTTAAATGTACTTTCAAAGCTTAAGCTTCCATAAAAGAACACCATGTGTATTAACCCTTGCAGTGGGACTACCCCCAAACTGCATAGTTCAACTGCTTATTTGGTCTAAGGAGGAAAATAAAAAAGTTAAACTCACCCGATCCTCCAAGACGGCCAGCTGTGACAGCTCTTTCTCCAACATGTCTCCAACAGCTGAAGTGAAGAACCCGTTCAACTCAGCCGATCCAACACCTGGATTGACTGAGTTGAACGTCCGGCAGTTCACTCTTTGCCATTCACACCTATTCTCATAGGGGCCGAACAGCAGTGAGTTATTCTGTTTGCTACCTCAGAGGTAGCACACAGAATAAAAAAAATGACATGTAAATAAAATAATAATTTAAATGGTGTGGGGTCCCTCTCCCAAATGTTAGGAGGGACACTCAGTTAAAAATAGAAAAAAGGTGTGCTGGAACCCCCAAAAGTCATACCAGGCCCTTTAGGTCTGGTAGAAATTTTTAAGGGGGAAATCCATAAACAAAAAATGGGGTGAAAAATGCGGGGTCCCCCTAAAATTCCAAACCAGACCCTTTTATCCAGGCACAGGCCTGGCAGGGCAAAAGGGGGGGGGGCAAGCGTCCCCCCCTTCCTATGCCATACCAGGCCACATGGCCTTGGCATTGGGAGATATCTTTTTCAGGGCCCCCCCCTACACCTCTCAGCCAGGGTAGTTATTTAAAAATTAACTCCAGCAATGATCTTTTAAGGTGCAGCTTGACTCAGTGTAAGTATCCATATCTGATCTCCTGAAGGCCACTGGGGATGCTAAAAATCACTTTACTAGTCAGTGCTACATACAGTCACTGCTGGTCTCTTCCGGCTGTTGCTTCAGGAGGTCTGACCCGAAGCCACGCGAAGCAAGTCGATGTACGGCTGAAATCAGCTGTACCAGCCTGAAGTGAATAGCCGAACAGTGTTCGGCTCACTTCACTTCAGATCGGTCATTCACTCGGCTGCCCTCGGCAGCTTAGTGAATAGACCCCAATGTGTTCTCTGATTGAGTTGGAGATTGTGACATCATCTGCCCCCCCTGTCCATCTCATACAACTAGGGAATGCCTTATATTCATTGAAAAAAAAATGAATTGTAAGGCATTCTTTGAATAAGGGTAATGAAGGTAATGCCCAGCAAGTGACTCCCTGGAAGAGAACAGCAGAGACCAGTACAAAAAATATAAAAGATAATTCCTGAAGTTTATCTTTAAATTAAATAAGGGCCCGGGCTGCTTTATAGTATATTAACATAGCTCCAGTTGTCCTTTTTTGGGTCAAAGTCCCTCTGCCACCTTTTGTCTCCACAATTGTCTTTTTTAATGTCTGACTATTGAATGGTGACACAAGTAGGCAGAATATGTGGCACATGCATGGCCATGAAAATCTACCAGAAATGTAAGGTGGTGCAATTAGTAATCTATTTATTGATCAGAGAAGGTGGGACTGGCATGTGCACTGTAGATGGGTTGGATGGCGGGTGGTTTTTAGTACAGGGATATTCCGTGGCTGTAGATGGTTGTCAGTGTGGAGACAGTGAGGATGATCTTCAGTTTGAATGGCCAGCAGGTCTTTGTCATTTTGGAAAGTAGTGCAGGCTTTGGGAGGATGAATCACAGGTGAAGGGACTTCCAGCCTTGGTGAACGAAAAAAGTGCACATGGGTGGTTATCATGCTGGGGTCATCCGATGGACTGTATGAGGTTGACATTACAAAACTATAAGGAAAAGTTGTATTACTTCAAACCAAATAAATGTACTTTTTAACTTAAAAATAGTTCTACAGATGTGCCCATGTTTGACCATCTGTCAACTGCCATTGATAGCACCAGCAACAGATATCTGTTTTACACCTAAGCTTTCAATGACATCCCTTTTTGTAAGCAGCAAACTGAACACTGCAGAATTTCTGTCATACACATGTGATCATGCCTCCTTTGTACAGACTTCTTGTCTGCCACTTTTGTTGCAATAGATTTTTTTCTTTCTTTCTTTCTTTTTTTTGTGATCAGATTGATTTTCTTTGTACCTTTTGTGTGTCTCTTTTGTTGCATTTTTTTCTTTCTTTTTCTTCAAACTCTGACAGCAGTTGACTGCTGTACAGCAACAAGACCTTGTCGCCGAATATTCCAACAGTTTGATATGCTTTAGGTTCTTTATGGTAATCATGCCCGTAGGAATAAAGTTGCAGAAGGAAGCCAAAGGAACCTTCCTTTTGCTTTATGTAACAGAAAAAAGATTAGAAGGTTTGTGGGAGTGACTGTACATCAAAATAGTCAACCAACGTTTCTTTCTCAACATGTGCGTATCTATTTTTCTGGAACTACACAAACCAGGAACCTTGTAGTGCCACAAAAGACACCATAACACCCTGCTACTTTTTCTGTTCCCCGCGTACAATCATATCCACCAGCAAGCCTTAATATAAGCTCCTGAACTTGGGTGGAGACAACATGTGCTTCTTTTCTATTTATGAGTCACTGAAGATCTGGTGTGTGAGCGAGGAATGGGAGTGAGAGGATAGCACTACAATGAACCACATGCTTCCCAGTGTCCTTGAACTCCTGAATAATTCAGCAGGAATGACTTTTTTTCTCACTTTCTCACAGATGGTGAAGGTCTGGAGACAATTTCCTGTTTGTGTCCTTTCATTTAATCCAGTCTTAATCAGAGTTACAAAGGTTAAAGTTTGATAGTAATCTGGCATTGTACTGTAGCTATAGTTTTGCTTGACTGCTTAAGATGCTTCCACATCTTCTTGATAATGTCTCCTTGTGACCTAGCATGGGTCAACAAGGTGATAGTGTAGTAATCTGATATGATGTCACATTAGCTTGTTGGATTAGCAGTTGACCAAACCACACATCTTTTTAGTAACATATCCTGATGCAGAGGAATGAAACATTGAATGCTGGAATTTGAATAGGTTTATAATAATTATTATAATGAAAGAGCTAGTAAAACTCCCAATATTCTGAATAGCTCCATCCTGTCCTGTTGCCGGAATGAGCCTTGCGATCTTGTGCGGGCGATTGCATTGCGGCCAGAAGGTGTGGCTACAGTGCCATTCACTTCAATGGCCCCCTCCTGCCCCACAAAAAAAGTGAGCTGGCCGAAATGCGATGCAGTGCGTTCCCGCCAGAATCGGACCGGAACGCACTGCATATGGTGTGAACTAACCCTTAGGCAGGCTTCTGTGGGTGTGCAAATGACTTTTTTTTTTTTACAAAGATTAACTGACCTTTTATTTATAACTTATAAAGCTATGTAGAATTTTGGTAATTTCCGGGTCAAACGTCAGTGTGCCTTAAATGGCCTACAGGTATGGAAGATATATATACTGTATATATAGTCCCAGAGGTAGTAAGGTAAGGTAAAGCTGGGGATTTTTGACTGCATAGTCTATGTTTTTTTTTTTACAAAAGTGAACCAACCCTTTCAGTGAGGATGCTTGATGAGTATGAATGCTATAATTTGCAGTAGGGATGTTCAGATATCAATTCAGATAACAGTGCCGATACTTGGCATTTTCTTGAGAACTATCCGGGTTGCAGTGGTTGCAGCTGGGACTGGGCTCTGGCACTCCACCACTGCCCTCATATCATTATTCTGTATTGTTTTAGAAAAACTGTCATGTGACAAACAAAAATGCATCAGTACTTGTATTTGTGAGTACTTCGTATCAGTGCATCCCAAATATAGTTTTATTTAAAAAAATCATACATTAAAACAGAGATGTACAAATCCCAGGAGCTCTGTATGCTCCTTAAAAATAACAGATGCCTCCTAACTTTTGAGTTTGTCTCTAGTCTAGTCTTGGAGCTGAAAAAGTATCTGCACTTGTACTTGTACGGTACTTAGTATCTGAACATCCCTGCTTTGCAGGAATTACTAAATTAATAAAATCTAGAGTAAGCAGTTCTAAATCACATGGACTTTGGCTCTTTACATGATTTAAAAAAAAAGTCCAGAACTCATCAGAACTGATCCAACATAGAGCTTTGTATTGCAGCTGGTAGCTTCCCATTGTATTTAAAGATAACTATAGACTGAAACACTTTCTATGTACTGTATATACACAGTGCATCTAAAGTAAAGTGAGAAACAAAGCGGAAATTGCAATTAATTATTGACCAATGACATGTCATTGTTTATTCTCTGTATTCCCTAAAATGAAAAGCATCTAATATTCTACCATTGGAGACTTCTCAATTTTTTCCCTCACTTTTCTTTCACAAATAACACATAGATTATATTGATTCCAGGCACATATTAGGAAGAAACAACCTAAAATATTCAACTTTTTCAGTCATAAAAACCTCTATATATCTATTGAGGCAATGTCAATGTCATTTAGCTTGCACTGTATAATCCATGTTGATCCATGTTCATCCTTGTTGAAGCCTATATACCTGTAACCCACCAAAAGACGCAAGTGATACTCGCAGGGGCCCTACACCTTTGTATTTTCATAAATGATTGCTGGCAATGGCATCCTGACTCCTTGGGAACCTCAGGCTTTGTTCTCTAGAAATAAATCACAAGAAACATACAGAAAAGATTAAAGATTTGACCTTGCTGTACCTTCATTTAAATCATTGATGGCTATCTGTTGTAATATGATTCTATATAGCAGCTTGCACAACAGAAAATCCAGAACCTAATTTCACTTCATCTATTCTCACAAAACATATTTCACTGTTCAACGGTATTGTGGAGAGCGGGTGGATCAATATGAAGCTTATGTAGTAAGGAATACATGTAATAAATTATGGTTATGTATTCAGAAAAATATTTTTATTTGCATTCTTTGTGCCATTAGGGAGATTGCCCTTAACTTCTTAAAGATATAGCAGGAAGTAAGAAGCAATCTCTCCAAAGTTAGGGGATATCCCCTCTTAGACATGTATGCCCATTAGACGATTTCCATTCATCTCTGTTCCTGTGACCTCTCGAAAAAATTTGGTGTCCCAGATTTTCTTAACCAGAAAAAAATGATCACTAGGAGAAAGAAAGACTGAATTCAATAAACTCATTAAAAGCCATATAGAGTTATACACCTTCATTCTAGCCACAACATTGCCAAGGGATGGGCTATATATAGCCCATAGATAGATAGATAGATAGATAGATAGATAGATAGATAGATAGATAGATAGATAGATAGATAGATAGATAGATAGATAGATAGATAGATAGATAGATAGATAGATATTCAGTACATATACAGTATCTATTACATTATCAGTTCCCTGGTGCAGGCAAGCAGCACATTTGGTCTACCTGGTTGAGATACCTGCCATGTAAACAATGAAGCAATCTCTTCCTTTCCTTCAGACAGAATCAGCAGTTTATATGAAGTTCTTCCAAGAAAAAACATAAGTCAAAGTTTAATAACAGTAGTTTGTATAAGAATAAACTGCTGTGGGCCCCTCTGTTCTCTCCATCCATATATTCTCGACCTGTTTAGTTATTCAGCACCATGACACTGTGGACAGCTCCCGAGTCACAGGCAAGCATAACCACATTACTGCTAGTTGTAAACATTGTTTTGAGAGCCTTGACCTGACATTCTCTCTCTCGCACACAGACTTTTTTTTTTTGTATAGACATCTGATAAATATATATTGGATACATAATCAGCAGACATAAACTGGAATAACAAAATATAGTGTTATCAAGCCATAATACAAAATGTATTATGTTCTTAAGTGTTCCCTCTGCCTTGCTGGTTACATGGGGGCCACCCTTACATGCCTGTGATGGTACATGCGCATTGATATTGTGACGGGTGAGTGTGGTCACATGACCATAATGTGTGCTCACTTCAACCAGCAACATGATGTGCATGCCCTGTTTTTTTTAAAAGAGAAGGAATTTATGTAAAGCTGACATGGGCTGTCTTGGTATGGAGGCAGTCATGCACAGTGCTAACAATCAGATGAGGGATTCAGTAATGATGATGTGAGCAGTTACTGACTGGTACAATGCTTGCTCCACATGCTCCCCATTCTTTCCAACCAGAAGATGAAGTAGCAGCATAAGGAGTGGTATTAGATTGGGGATATAGGAATAAAAATAGTTGATGCTGTAGGTTCCCTTGGATTAGTTGAATACTTAAATATAAAACAGCAGGGTTTAATGCTGCTGTCATTATCTTCTCTTTGTGAGTTCAGTATATCTTGGAGAAATTACATCTATAATGTGTGTGCAAATTTAGGTCAAGTAATCACATAAAAATAATGAATATGAATTGTGTGTTTGTGTGAGTGAAATCATTTAACTACACTCTATTCTGAGCTTTTGTAAGATGGATTTATGTATGTCTGAGTCACCCTAATAAACCTGCTGCCGTGATATATAGCAGTTTAATTGGTACACTATTATTTTATCACCTGCCATTCAAAACATATTATTTCTTTCTGGTAAACTGATATGAAACAAATCAAAATCAAATATAAAATCAGGCCTGGATCAAAACAGCAACTGTGGAAAATGTTTTTAGATTTGTCTAAGAGATTTTGGGGACCGTACAAAAAAATTGTTTTAATGTGGTTGGTCCATAGAACACAACTGTCCCTAAAACTCTGCTCATAGAACAGGCTAGAACACTTATTTCTGTTATTTAGCTAATGGCATACTTTGGCAGGTTTTCTGTTTCTTTGGCTGGAATGCCTGATTGTCTTAATTTTGTCAGAAACATATATGAACGTGTTACTGTATAACAGGATTATTATTAAAGTAGTATTTAACTATTAAACTTTTTTCAATAATGAATCTAGATCAAGCAAATATACATTGCCCAGCAAAGTATTTCCTTCATTTTTTGCCCAAGCACTTACAATCTTGTTTACAAACAGTTCCAACTCTCTCTGCTCAGCTTCCCTGAAGTTCCTTTCCAGTACGAGCTCACAAAGGACAGCACAGTCTCCAGTAGCTCAGAGAAGGGAGGAAGGAAAAAGAGAGGAGCAGGGGGAGGGAAGTAGCTTGCCTTGCTGTGTGTGGAAGTTAGGGGACCAGCTGATTCTTTTTTTTAAATCAGATAGTGTTTATTGATTTTACACATTTTACATGTACAGTAGGCAAACACAAAAAGAAAAACAAAAAAGAAACAAAAAACAAAAACCAGTAGCAAGACAACAGACAAATAATCCAAGAGGGTGAGGGAGGGAAGGGGAGCATACTGTCATGCAGATAGTGAAATTCGACAAGAACATGCTGACCACTTGTGTGAGCTTATATTAAACATAGACTAAACCAAGCCCACCAAGAGATATAAAACCTATAAACCACTTTGCGGGGAACCAACACCCTTTGCTGCGAACGCATGACTACATGCAATAGAAGCCAAGACTAGCTGTATGTATCCACTGTGAGAATGCGTTTAAGCCGGTTAATCAGAGAGGTCATGACCCCAGTACGTCAGCCAGCCATCCCAAATAGAGTGGAACTTAGGCAAGGTACCCCTCTGTTTAAAAGTAACCCTCTCGTACGCCACCATACTATCCAGTTCAGCTGTCCACAAGTTCAATGTAGGAGGTGACGGGGAGATCCATTTACGAACCACCATCCTGGTTGCGTTAAATAAGGCCCGCTTAAGTGCTATAGTAGTGCAATGCGTAAGAACATCGGATTCCACAATGCCCAGTATACAACAAAACAAAAAATGTTTTAAATGAGATGGAAACAGTAAAACAAAAACTGAAGAAACAATGTCCACGCAGGGAAACCTTCGGGGTAGGGTGGCAACAGTCCATACCACTGGGAGTATCCCAGAACAAAAAAAAAAACCATAGGGACTCCTTCCAGTGCGGAAACGCCAACAGTAGAGAGACGGGGAGTTCCAAGCCCCGTGACAGTAGGTACAGTCAGGCATCCGTACCACGGATTAAAGCAAAGGGCTCAAATAGGAGGCCAAGCTGAGCAGTCAGGTGTTAGAGGAAGCCCGACGGCGGTCAAACTTATCCAGCCACGACGATGCTTGTGCAGGGATGTCAAAAAACTGTGTTTCTCCATTAGCGACCACTCGGAGCCTCGCCGGGTATAGCATGGAATAAGACAGGTGTAGTTGCTGGAGACGTTTTTTAACCTCCTGGAATCTTGCTCTGCGCCGCATGCGCCGCTGTATTCCTGCCTCTGTCCCCTGTCTGCTTGCTAGGGGTGGGGAGCGTGTGCTGTGCGCCGCCGCCGCCATCTTGGATCGCGGGAGGGAGGCCCTTACCGTCCTTCTTCTTGGACATCTCCCGGTCTCACTGTGGCCCGCAGGAAGCCCGAAAATGGAGTGCGGGCGTCAGCGAGACCTAGGCAATCGGCTAGTGTAAGATAGACGGGTACCGGACAGCCCGACGGGTATCTTTCAGGATAAAGTGCGGGAGAGCTCCCCTACAGACGTCTGCTCACATTCGGCTGCTGGCCACGCCCCCCGGACCAGCTGATTCTACTGGAAGTTATAATCTTTAAACATCAAGGAGAAAAATCCATTTTAAGCAATAAAATAAGCATTTAAAATAGCTTAAAAGGCTTTTGAATTTAAAAGAGAACTATGGGGTAAGTGTTTTTTCCCCATAGTTCTCTTAAGGGTCATGTGAGAACATATACCAGCGTCCTCCCGTGAACCAAAGCTCAGTATATCACGAGCTACAGTTTGCGGTATACTGAGACCACGGCAGCCGGGACAGATCCCAACATTACTGTCGAGATCCACCCATCTGCGTGAGTGACAGTGGGCTCTGACAGCAGAGCCAGCTGTACCCGCCCCCTCCCCCGTTCCGTTCCCCCACTCAGCGCTGGAGGATCAGAGTGGGGAATCCCTGCAGGGAGCCGTGACTGACAGTGAGCGAGCAACGGTATGTGTTCGCTTGCTTCCTGATCTATTGAGGCGATGTGTGACAGTTTTACTGTCACACATCTCGAACTATGAGGATGAGTGATTTTTACTCACCTCATAGCTCTCCTTTAACTCCACTTTAATATTATGTTTATGTTTTTTTTCTCAAGTTTTTACTACATTCATTTTTGACATTTCATTTCAGCACCTAGATATTATCTAAGTACCACTGGCACAGGAATGCAGGTTGGTTACTTCAAAACTCAACATGTGCATTGCAGCAGTTAAGCACATTGATGAAATTCCACCCTTGTATTCTATTGTACTGTGCAAGACGTGTCTCGTGTCATTTTATGAAAAATGCTGCATTATATCTATTAAAATGTTGCCTGCTGATATTGTGACTAGATAGCAGCAAAACAAGGAGCATATTGAAGAAGGGTGCTATGCTGTGTCTCTTCTTTTCTCATTTCATCATTCTATCCTAATTTGTGTTAAAACTCCTTGGAGACGTGTTGGTGATTTATCATTTTGCTGGTTATTAGGATCCTCTCCCCTCTCAACCAGCAATTTTATTTTCTGGTTTGGAAGAGCTGCATCTACACATTCTATTATAGTAAGTCTGTGTGCATGTTGAATGAAAACTACAGAACACATACTGTACACAGAGTAAGTTTATCTAAAGCCCAAAAATAAAAATTTAATACATTGCAACTTATCAATATTTAGATATGGTGTCTGTATTGATTTTCTCTTTTTCTTTTCAGCTGATTGAGTTTATTCCCCCCTGGTGATCTGGCCAGTAATATACTTCCTGTCATGGGGTGGTTTCACTCTATGAAAGAGCAATGGAGTCACCCTCGGACAGCAGCATTGTCACCCTGTGGGGAGGGTAGTGTTAGATACACTAACAGATTTAAATGGACTTGACTAACAAATTAAATCTGAACTCCAGCTAACACTTTTCAAGTTGCAAGTTACAGCAATTCGTTTTTTTTCCTTTGGGATAAGGGTTTTACATGAGGGCGGATTCTGCAGAATGGCCCATGTTTTATGGTACACCTAATAATGGGTGTAACACAGAACATTGGATGAAAGGTGAACTTAGCCTGTAACAGTTATTTATGTTGACAAAATTATAAATGTCAGCATAGACATCAATTTACTATGTTCCTACAGGTATCTCAATGCATTGATTTATTGTTAAATAAGTTACACCGACGTTGAGGTTATGGGATATGTTATCTGGCAGACAGATGAGTGACCTAGGTTTACTAATAAAGCAAAAATAGATGTCACACCTTTCCTTACAGCCATTTACCGAGAGGGTTCTTTTACACTTCTGTCCAGCAGAGCAGAGGTTAAGGTTATTTACTGTTTCCTAGATCCAACAAGTTCACTGCTAATGGTGCATCATGCTGATTTTAATTAGTCTTGCTCAGCACCAGGATGGGCATCAGAAGGAGAACAATAAGGGCTAATGATCTGCATGGGCTCTCCTGTGGCTCTTTAACAGCTCCAGCAGTCAAGGGGTTATAATGCAATGTACGCCATCACCTTTAACGAATCTGTGCCCTCCTGCTTTAGCTGTTTGCAGGCAGCTTTATCCAAGTGCTGTCAGCATTAGTCCCATCCACAGGCTTCAACTCCTTCCTCGTCTGCAGCAAGCAGCTCTGCATTAATAGGGAAACAAGCTGACAGCACAGGGACAACGCTGCCTTGTTCCTACCTGCGGGAAGGACTCACACAGACTATTTTATTTTGTTTGTCACAACCAGTTTGAAATCTTTTACTGCATTAGTCTCTTGCTCCCTGCTGTCAGGCTGTTCCACCTCTCCACCAACCCTTTCTGTAGTATAGCAGTCCCCTCATCTCATATACATTTTATGTGCCAACCTCTCTCTGCTAAACTTTCTGTAAAACCATCCTTGTCCTTCAAACTTACTGTATATTAACATTATTTCTTTAAAGCATTCACTCTCCAGTTGATGTCTTATAATCAGTCCTTGGAGGACTGGTCCTTAACAAATATGGTCACATCTGGATTATTATTATTTTTTTTTACTAATGACAATGGGGGACACATGACAAACTGTCACAGCAAGCAGATCCATGCAAAGATAAGATAATTGTCTTCAACTCTCCTGAATAATATTCAAAGGAATAAAAGGCAGGAAAGTTGAGAACAGTATTGATAGATGAACGTAACCTACCTCCCCGGGGGTTAATTTTGCTTTTAACACCCTATTACCTTTTACCTGTGGGTTATGCTCAACCATACTCACATGCCCAGTGAATCCAGTGTTGTCCTGCCGTGGTCCGCCAGCACACAACGTGCACCATCCTATTTCCTTACGTCATTGGGAGCTGGTTGTCTGTTCTGGGTTCTTGTAGCCAGCCCCCTGATGACATGCTGGTGGGTTTGCCCTCCTATAGCTACAATATGGATGCCTTCTGGAATATCTGATTTAGATATCCCAGGAGGCTGCTGGAGAAAGGCTGATGTCATTCTCACCTAGGAAAGAACGGAGAAAGGGGGCAGGGTGTGACATAAAATGAAAAAAAAAATGGTATAACAAAGAAAACAAAATGTCTTTGACTGCTAACATAGAGCCTTAAAGGGCTGGTGGGAGCTGACAATGAGGGTTGAACATCCTGAAAAGCCAAACTTTTTTTGTTTTTGTTTTGGATTAAGTGGGGCAAGGAGCAGAACCTCAGTTAAGTGGGGATACAGTTTTTTAGTGTTGTATCCCCACTGAGGAGATTTACACTTTGTGTCTGTCATAGCGACCCTTGACACCAGGAGGGTAAAAGGGAAAATCCAAAATGTTAAGAGTGTTCAATGAAACAGAAAGTGAAGGGAACTCTTCCAATGGGAACACTTGATATGAACGTGCTTCCTGTTGACCCTGAGGGAATTAAAGTGAATAGAAATCACCCCATTGGGACAAAGAAAAAAAAGAAAATGGCAGTGGTTTTAACCACCTCTACTTTATTCAAAACGAATACAAAACGTTTGGGCTTCAGACATACTGTTACAAATTATTGCAAATATGTCTGTGAGACCATGCTAGGGGCTTTACCATGGTAATGTCCATTGGAGGTAGATGGCTAAATGTTATTTGCAATATATTTTACTATAAAAATTAGTAAAATAAATACAGATATAAAAAAATTATTAAAAACAAGCACCAGACCAGTTCAGAGCTCAGGATGCATTCCGTAAGAAGTCTTCTGAGCCTGAGGTATGCCTTTACTGTACCATTAGGTCTCCAGCATTACAATCCCTCCATCAGGTCAGCTGAGCTATTTAATTGCTCAGTTCAGAGACAGCATTTACATCACAGCCAGCTAAGGTGGGGGGGAACCAATCCCTCAATGGAAGGGTCTTTATTTATTCACTGAATTAAAAGGCAGACAAGTCAAAGCAGGAGTATTATGCAACTGAGTTTATTGACTATCCTTGTGTGTCTGGTTAACCAGCTGACAGGGCTCTGGAATATGATAAATAGGCCTCCCGTCCAGTCACTTAGCTTTCCTAGAGGTGAAATATGTCTACTGTGATTTATTTTCGCCCTCCTTTTTACAGCCCCCCTTTTAAACACCCTCTTCCCTCCCTTATGTATTGTATTTTCTCAGTAATTACAGTAAAAGTGCAGTTTACAGGCAGTTTATAGTTGTGTAGGTCATAAAATCTATCAAATGGGGGGTGGAAGGGGATATGATTTCTCCTGAGATTCATCTCACTAGTGTATTTCTGAAAACTCTAGCAAAGACATCCACAGGCTACAACAGGTCTTTCACGTTGGAAAAGACATCGCTTGTAAGTTTTGTATAATATAACTCTACTTTTCTACTTGTAAAGACTGGGGAAAGCCACATTCTCCCATGAGAAATGAAAAATAACATTTTGTTCTACACTATGAAGGAACTGTAGACAGAGCCATCTACAATTATCCACAGATGTCTACTAAATGTTTGTATAGCAGGTTCCTGTTTCTAGGCCATAAATATGTGAAAAACCTATAGTGTTATGAGTTAATTAATGGGAAACTGAGCGCATATTTTGATCAACTATTCCAATTTTTACTTTTCCACAATATTGCTTGTTGATAAGAGAATAACTAATTAGTGCACCACTGTGCCTTTGCTGTCCAGTCTCACAGGCTGGACCAAGGTCTATTGAATTACCTGCAGGGGCAAATAGTGAGGTCAGAGACCATGCTGTGCTCTTTCGCATGAATATAGGAATCTCAAGATTGGGTGAAAAGAATCACAAATCCTTTCATTGGTAAAACTGTTCACACATATACATTTCAACTTGTCATTTACAGTTGCTGCGCGCCTTTATTTCTAAATGAACAACTGTGGAGATAAGCTATCAACCACATAATGAGTACATGTGTTTGGCTACATACTTAGGCTCCCATTACCGACGTCACTTCTTCAAAATGCTAGTTTCCTGGCAGCCATGCTATTGGAACTGACCTGACCCAAAACAAGTAAAAGGATCAAGAGTTTGGATTGTACTACGAGTTTTCCTGTGTCATTCTTGTTTCAGGTAAGTAACAAGGGAGAGTATTAAAATCAGTAGCATTCCGGCAACTAGAATTTTAAAAAATTGACCCGCAATGGCAGCTCATGTATTTATCTTAGTACAGATTTCCTTTAGGCTAGGTTCACACCTAAGCGAGCTGGTGAGCTGTTTCTGTTCGCACGATTTTGCTTTGAAAACCGGGCGGTTTTCAATGCATAGAGATCTCTATGGGACCCAAATTGCACAACATCCGCCCGAAAATCGCTCCTGTACCTTTTTGTGCGACAGGCGATTTCTACCGCGCGACAAATTGCAAAGGTGTGAACAGCTTCTATAGACTTGTATGCAAATCTCTGTTTTGTGTGATAAATCGCCTAGGTGTGAACCTAGGCTTAACCAGTGCATACTAGTGATTTGCAACTGCAAAAACATTCACATTCATTTAATATGACACTGTAAAGAGTAATTATGGTCTGCAGGATGCTGAGGACTAACACCATTGGCCTAATAGTAGTGGACTTACCCAGCACAAGTCAGTTAGCATGGTCTCAGTGCAGAGGCGTAACTAGCACCCCGATGCAAGAAACTATGCAGGGCCTCCCAACCCCATGCCGTCATGACACTGTGTGGTTAACAGGAAGGCTGCCGAGGTCCCCAGCAAGTGTGGGACCTCAGGCAGCCGCTTCAGTTTAAAAATATAGTGTCGGTGTTCTGTCGAGAACGCAGATCTGCACTTGCGCACAGACGGGATTAACGAGAAAACCGGCATTTATTTACAAAGTATTTGTTTGTAATTGTTAATTGTGACCGGTAATAATATGCCATCCATGGCAGTAAATGATGGATGGCAGTAAATGATGGATGGAATATTATTACCGGTCACAATTAACTATTTAAATGAAATACTTTGTCAATAAATCCCTGTTTCCTCGATAATAGTGGTTTGTGCGCAAGCGCAGATGCTGAGGTCGACAAATTCGACTACATCGGTGTTATCAACAGAACACCGGGTATCTGCGTTTATTATCGGGGCATTTACACGACTATGAGTACTCGTGAAAATGCCCAGTATTGGCACTGACTGGTGTATCACTACTTAATAATATAATGCATTGCTGGGACTTGGAGTCCTACATAGTTGGTGCTATTCTGCATTGCTGTATAATGATTATACAGCAATGCAGAATGCCACAAGCTATGCGGGACTCCATGTCCCAGCAATACATTATAATAAAAAACAGCACTGCAGAATACCACCAACATCCCACCCTTCCCTACGCCCCCACCCCCCTTCCCGGTCCAGACTTACCTGACTCTCATGCAGGACCCTCTTCCGCGTCTCGGTGGCCAGGGGGCGGGGCTAAGAGGAGAGGGTCCTCAGACAGCAGAATGTGCTGCCTGGCGATGCCTGCAACACATTCTGCGTGACTAGTGACAGTCTCAGCCTCTCCAGCCCCGCGGCACAGCCGCCCTTACATGCTGCGGGTAGCAGAGCAGCGGGGGAAGGAGCGGTACTATCTCGGGGGGGCCTTCTTCTTCCTCTCTGGGCCCCCCAACAGGCAGAACGCCAGGGTCCAGTAGCAATTGCGACCCTGGTAGTTCCGCCAGTGTCTCAGTGTAATGGACATCATGAAGCAAGGCAAATGTGGTTTGCTCATATTGTTTATTCTATGAGTCAGCTCAAACCAAAACCAATTTTTGGGCTTTGGTCATTGCCAGAGTTTCAACTCTGCCCCTTGTTAAGTCCCTAGAAAACTAAATAAGGGTGTTCTGCTCTGCCATTAGCTAACTATCCATAATGCCAAAATCTTAAGCACACAAATCAGCAAGAATGCAACCTACTCTTAATGCCTTGCCTTTGATTTAGAATTGTAAACTACTACAGGAGTGACATTGAGAGTGACTTAATCTTGGCGGCTTCAAGGCAAGTCTGATATATTAGTTGTGGAAGGACTTACCCTTTAAATATCTTACAGCTGGTAATATCAGTAAGTCATTATTAATAAGTATAACACCATTAAATATCTTCTAACTAGTAATATCATTTAGGCATTATGACTTATGAAGGAACTGCTTTCAATAATGGAGTCCAAAAGCCCTGATAATAAAGACATATCTTTAAAATTCATTACAAATTGACTCCGGTGATAGATATTAGTGCAGTAACCAATTACAACCAATCAGAAAGTGGATTTCAATAGTGGGCAAACTAACGAGAAGTGATCACTGATGGCTTGTACTATGTATTAGGTTATTAGAAAGCCTATATTTTATAGACAACAGATTCTTTTTATGGTTGATAGCATTTTCTCTGTAATATATATGACTCCTCAGTCTTTTCATTTTAACAGCTCACTGGGGAAATTTGTTTGTCGATAAAGAAGTACAAAGACTTTTGTGCCATTGTTCTCATTTTTTTTCATTTACATCTCATGTACTATAATAATAGAGCCGTGTTTTCTTATAGCAGAAATTGCTGGAATGGTTTTAGTGCTGTAGATTTAACTTTCTTTGAAGAGCAATAAAAGTCTACAAATAGAATCTATTTACGTTCCTGTTTGTGATATTGAACTTGCTGAGTGATTTGTTTCTACCAGAAAGGTGTCTGCGAGCCCATAATACTAGCCACCACTAAATCAGATGTGCCAACTCCTTGCTCCAATGTCCTTTACAAGACTGTCATTTGTTTAATTGTTATCATTATTAATAAACCAATAGAGGATCTCTCCCCTTCTCAGCTTGTGTGTGTGAAATCAATAGGAAATGCATCTGGATCACAGGAAGCACTTAGCTGTGCAATAAAAGAGAACAATAAATGGCCATAGGCTATAGTATGTTGCTGCCAACTGAAGGAGGTGCAGTGTTATAAAACTTTATGATTGAAGGATGATTATTGTTATATTTTATGGTATACACTTTGTAGCCTAATACTGTTTTTCTTGTTGAGGAGTAACAATTCAGTTAGCACTAGTTTAATGTTGATGAATATTAGGATGGTTCATGAGTTGTCTTTACAAATATACATTTTTATAATGAACCTGTCAGTTTCTAAAAAAGGTTTCTTAAAGAAGTATTAAAAGTTCAAATTAATTTATTTCACTAATTTATCCATATCAATTGAATAGGCATTGCCCAGCAAAGTATTTCTTTAAAGTACCCAATACCTTTCTACAACCTTCAACCCCCCCACTCTTACCTGGGGTCACTTGTCTCCTCTGCTGGGACCAGGAGAATTTTTGGTTTATCAGGATATCAGGACCAGTGCTCAGGGAACCAGCTGATTGTGCAGGAATCTAAAACTTTTAAACATCAAGGAGCAGCATCCATTGTAAGCGATTTCATTTTAAATAGCTTAAAAACCTTTTGACTTTAATGTCACTTTAAGGTATCTGGATCTTAGGCTTTGATCTTTGTCCCAAGCTGTGCGCAAGACCCTTACTGCATGCTAATTGTACAATAAGCCCTACCCATTCTTTGTCCTATTGTCAAATACCAGAGACTATATTGGTCATTGAGGTTTTGGTATTGGTCTGCTGAGTAGCAGGGACTGGGCTATAATGCCAAAAGAGGTTGTAGTTCTGTCTGGAAGCACAGTCAAAAATTTGCTGGAATGAGCTGCATTCAGCTAAAATGTTTTTACATTGGTCAGTGGGAATAAACCTGTGAACACCAGTAAGTGTAGTATTGTGGGACTTTTATTGATTTAACAATACTTTTTGATAAATGCTGTATTGTCAGAATTGATACAGCCGGGTAGTCTCAAACAATTCATCCCCACACAGCTACCTCCTCATGTATCACTTCTCCCGCCCTTTTAGATTGTAAGTCCTTAGTGGCAGGGCCCTCCTTACCACCTTGTCTTGAATTGTATTGTGTTTGTAATGTGCTCCTTATATTGTAAAGCGCTGCGCAAACTGTTGGTGCTATATAAATCCTATGTAATAATAATAATAGTCGGGTACCACTAATATAGGCTGCTGATGGTCCCTATGGCAATTTTACTATTGAACCCAGTGATCTGGAGCTATGCCCCTGGTTGCTTTAAAACGATATTAGCTTTAATTAGATGTTTCCGCTTTAGCATAGTTGTGTAAAGAGGTGACAGATAGTTCTTATATGTCTGTGCTGTGCACCTTAAGCAGATGCTTTCCCATGCTCCCATGGTAGACTGCTCCACACACAAAATGCTATAATCTGGGATTTTTAAAGCAAACCTGCATCTAAATTGTTTGTGATCAAAGTTCAGGGAGTTAGGGGCCTGAAAGCAGTCCCTGCTTTTTATTTATAGAATGTCCCCCACATCAAGAACAAAGTACTTTAGTCTGTACTTTACCCCATTCCTCCCAACAGCATCACAATGATGGCCCAACAATGAGATATGGGAGGGGGTGGGACAGGAAGTGTTGACTTCCTACTAAAGTCAGAGTTTGCATTGTGAAGCACCCTTAGGTTTGGACTCACAAGGAAGTTTAGAAACAAGCAGAAGTTATATACTTAGGTCCCTTTCACAGGAACAGTCTGAACAGGTCCACTTGTCAGTTTTTCAAGGAGACTCGATCAGATGCCCAATGCCAGTCTGCTAGTCAATGAATAAACTGACATCACCGGACCCATGTTAACGTATGGGCAGCCAAACCTAAACAGACGGGTGTACGTTTACACACAGTTACCCCCGACACTGGTCAGATTCGGAAAAACAAACACATCAGAGATTCGTTTCTCCAGAGATGATCATGCTGGATTGGGGGTAACCGGATGTAAATGGACTCTGGTAATATCGCAAGATGAAGGAAAAAACTTCCCGGACATGACTGTGGCATCGGTGATATCCAAACTGCTCTGATCAAGAGGGGATGCACTCCTGATCAGATCGCGTGGAAGGGGCCATATAGATGCCTCCTATGGATCATAGTGGTGGTTTAATCACATTACTATCAACATGGGTACACTTTAAACTGACATTTGAATGCAAAATTTGAAACGTAGTAACTGGGCACAGACAAAAATGGGTTTATTTAGTAAGACTGTACACGGAACAGCAGGATAAGCATTGTGGAGTATCCCACCTCAATCAAAGCAGTTTTAGAGACAGATCAGGTAATAGGTGATTACTGACTGCCTACTGTGCACGTCATTGTGATTTGCAGTGATTTGCACATTCCAGGCAAAGGTTTCATTGCTCGCCTGTTTGTTATAGCAAGTGATTGCAGCAGCTCATTATTTAAGAAGACTAGAGTTACTCTTTAAATCTTGCGCACATAAGCTGTATACCACAGATGCAAGGGTTGACTTTTATGACTCCTTGAATGCTCTCTAGAAAATGCAGGAAATAAAAGATTGTATTCAGCATTGTTTGTTGTGTGTTTTGGGATTTTGGAGCTTTGAATTACTGAGCTGTCAATCTGTCACACAATGAGCTGGACCCTTTCCCAATCAGCGCTATTCTTTGCTTTATTTGTCTCTACCTATGTATATTGTTTCATATTTTTATATGAATATTTAAAGTGATATTGACTGCTTTATTTCTCAGCTTTCTATGTAGTATTTCTACATATTGATTTGCAGTCAATCAAGTAAAGCCTGTTTATTTTATTTTGTTGTAAAGCACTGGAAGTATGCAGCCACCTTGGGTCAGTAAAAGCCCAGTTGATGTTCTTCTTCTGTTTTCCTGTATGACTGATATATAATTAGAACTGAACTTATTTAAAAAAAAACCTTAACTTATTTCTATAGTTACTTTGTTTTACTGTTGACAGCTTTTTCACCACCTGAGGCAGCGAAGGGGGAGTGGGGGCATGTTGTCCAGGCAAAGACCGTGGCAACTAGTGATACCACTGGTTGTCAGGAGCTTGGCAGGATGCCAGCAAGAACGTCCCAGGTGCAAAGAGTTGCGCAGAGAGATGTGTATGGCTCTTAAACATCTCCCCACCCAGCTCTTAGCAACCTGGGATGATCTGGCCAGAAAGAGGCCACAGGTACAATACAATCCTTGTGCAGCAGAGCTGCCATGGCCATGAGGTGTCACCTGAGGCAACAGCCTCAGGCTGCCTCATTGTACAGACATGCTCATATTTTGGAGACGTCTAGCACTTCTTGCAGCTCTTCTCTCCTAATGCAGCAAACACACGACTCTGTGATTCTGTAAACTCTCCTTCTTCTATACAATTGCATTTTCAGGCATGCTGATTCACAGAAGTGTCATGGCTTTAGCATACAAAACATTCTGGCAGAGTTTTTGGCTGGAGCACACAAACATGGCTGGAGCACACAAATATTCTGAGTTTTTTTGGCTGAAACGGGCAGCCATAGATGCAAAACTGGTGACAATGTAAGTGGGTAAGCTGCTGATTGGATAATGACAGCAACCGTGCAGGGACAAGATAATTGCCTTGCTTACTGTTCTCCCTCATCCTTTTGGTATGTTTCCTATCAGCATGTGTGCATGAAGCCTGGCCTGATTGTCTCTTAATGGTTGCCCCTGAGTGGTGTTGTGCAAGGGATTACAAGTAGAAGATACTAATACCAGCACAAAATCATGTACTTACAACAGTTGCATTAACAAATACGTTTAATATTTTTTAATGAATACATAACTGCATGGATTGGTTATTTCTCAAGAAAAGTTCCTTAAAGTGACATTAAAGTCTCAATTCTTTTTAACATATATCTACTGCTACCAAATAGGTAAAAAAAATTACCTCTGTCTCCGCTGCTCACTCCCGGCTGCAGAATCCAGCTTCTCGAGCGGTCGTGCAGGAGGATGTGTGCGGGTGCATGACCAGTGGATCACCAGTGGGCAGAGGAGAAAAACTACTGTGTAAGTCAATGCACAAAGCCGAGACATGCACGCTGTACAGACGCCGTGGGACAGGAAGAGACAGCAGTCAGAAACAGGCACCAGCACTGGAGGAACTGCTGAAAATGACTGGAAGGAAGTAGATGTTCGGGGCAGGGGTGGGGATTTGAGTTTCATGTCACTTTAAGAACAACTTTAAAAGGGCAGGTGCACCAAGCCATTAGAAGAATCTGTTGCAGAACGAGATACAAGCCATTCTTGAGTTCTCTAAAAAGGCAGCATAGCTACTCTGGGCAAATAAGCTATAAAATAATTACAAATTTAAATAGATCTGCAGCAAATGTTTACTTCCTTTGTTTACTTTCTATAGGGTTCTTCTTTGGGTGTCCATGTCTTTGACTGAGTGATAAGGACACTTCCCATCGTCCTATTGACCGTCCAGAGGTGGGGCCTCTCAGGACTATAAAGATAAGTGAGGTCATCGCAGGGAGACAATAGGGGATAGCCAGCAAGGAACTATTGGCAATATAAGATAAGCAGCCCCCACACCTGAAAGCAACGGTAACCAGATCCGGAGTGGGGACTTAGATAAGTATAACTTACTTTAACAAGCATTACTTAACCCGCTCCCACCCTTACCTCCCATCCTCCTCTAACCCATACCACATTTTTTATGCCTGTTGAAGTAAGTTGGGACTTTAAAACATTCCCAACTATATGCAGAACTCTTGTGTCTATTTAAGGGCCTATCCACACTATTGCATTGTGGCAATGTGCATGCAGAAATGCACATTACATGCATTGGTGTAATGTGGTGCCATTCACTCTAAATGGCACCATAACACAGCTTGCAATGGACATGTGTAGCAGTGCAGTGCAGTGCAGTGCAATACAATACACAGCAACACACTAACGTGAGCACTAACTGCTGAACATGGAACATGCACTTTTTTTTAGGCATTCTGGGGTGATCTGGTATGTTAGGAAACCCACTGAAATGAAATGTCTGTCCTAATGCAACTGAAGCCACCATGCGGCAAAAGGCACATCAAACTCATGCACACCTCTGCAGAGCAAATGGGCCCTAAACAGCTCTGGTAGATTGTCTGATAGAGGTTTAGCAACAGCCTTACTGTTGACACATTTGTTAAAGCAACATATATATACAGTAGGGACGGCTCTGAATTTTTAGCTGAATGAGAAAACAGCCAAAGACTTAGATAAAGAGTGTTTATTCAATCCACTATAATAAGGATGAGAGAACTTTCAGAAACCAAGAAAGATTTGGATTCAAAAGAGACAGAAAGTAGAGAAAGCTGCTCAGTTAAGATACTAGAAGTAAATACAGTGCATTCAGCATGTTTGAAGCTTAAATACATGCAAGGACATGTATTTTGTTTAGTATTTAAAAGATTCAAGGATGTAAATGCATCATTCACAAACAGATATTTAAAAGAGTAGCCTTATCGTAGTTCTACATTGTATGGATATTATGAAGAAATACATTGGAAGTCAAGTGGATCATCTGTTGTGAACTGCAATAGCTGTAACTGGAGTTCAAAGTAAGAAATTAATCAGCAGAAACCTCCTGTTACTGAAAACAATATGAGACATTTCTACTGATTCACAAGAAACTTTGGTGCTCCCACCTGCTTATACCAGAACTGTGAAATCATAATTTAGAAGTATTCATTTTCTAAGCCTTTTCTGAAACATGGAGGCTGCCATTGTTGACCTCCTAGGTCATAAATGTTAGGTAACTGGCTGGTATGCTGACCCATTGGCCTCAATACTTTGGGGTTGATTTATTAAAGGTTTATAGGCTTTGCACTTTGCAAGGTAATTTTTAGTTAGCTCAGTAAATAAGGGTAAGCTATGCTGACTCCTATTATCCAATCATGTGTAAACAACATACTGCTTTCCTTGCGCGTTATTGTGTATTCTTTGGAACGTGAATTTTCACTACATTCACTAAGCTAAGGAAAAATGATCCTGCAAAATTAAACTTCCCTTGCAGAGTAAACGGCACAACTGCCTTTAGTAATTCAACCAATTTGAGTCCCTGACCTGGAACATGGCTGCAGATCAATAGAGTAGTCCATATCTGCATACCTGATCTTGGTCTGCGTTAAAGCAAAAGGGGTCAGACTGATAGTCAGGCAACTAGCATTTGTAGAATGAGAAGTTAGTAATGGCAGCTTGCATGGTACTTTCAGGAATGGTTTCCTTTAGGTGTTGCCTACAAAAGCATTGCATTGGGACATTGAATGAATGGGTAAAACATGTCTACTTTTTGGCCTCATTCAGACAGGCGTACACGTCTGTGTAGCGTGCATGCCCATAAATGGGCCAATCTCGGCAGGGACAGATGCTGAGTGTAATTGCATGCAGCAGCCTGTTCTTCCTTATGGGAGAACGCGACTGTACGCTGTCATCACCACACCCAAACTTGTGCATCCATGTGGGTCCGGGTGTCCGCACTTGGACGCACACTGTTTGTGTGTGCACACCTGGACCCGCACCAATGTGCAAGTTCTGGTGTGCGGATAACAGTGTACAGCTGTGTCCTCCCATAGGGAACAAAAGGCTGCTGCATGCAATTACATGCAGCAGCTGTCCCTCCCAGGATCGGCACATTTACGGCCATGCACGCCACATGGTCATGTAACCCCTGACTGAATGAGGCCTTAATGCCTTTTTTTAATGGTTAACCCTTATTGGACACAGTTCGCTCAGGATGCAACTTACGTGGAACATATTAATATCATAGGACAATATCTGGAGGGTTGGATGTATGAAACCTAATTATGTTAGAAACTAACAAGAGTCTCTCTACCTTAAGTGCTTTCTAGGCTTTCACAGAGTGCTGCCTAAATACAGTTTGGCTGGTTGGGTGTGTTCAAGCTTATTCTTCCAATGCCTACTACAAGCAAGGGAGACAGAACAGTATTGAGTGTCCAAGGGAACAAATCCAAAATGTTATATTAAGTTCAATTGACCAAGAATGGGTCTGTGTCTTACTAAATGTGGATTTCAATGAAAAAACAAACAAACAGTTGGACCTTTTTCCCTCTTTAAAGTTCCATGTCCCTGTGCTAAATAGCTACTAGGCCCTTCTCCTGGTGTTGTATATAGTCGTTTATAATAATTATATCTACATATTTCGGAAATTCCTTTAGCATTTTTAGCTTTTATCATACCACTTACTGAAGCTGTCCTCATATGCCTTAACTTCGAGATGTGTGCAGGTATATTAATGAAATTCATTACATGACGCATTTAATCAAGGGAGCGTCTGAAAATTTGCCTGGAGCCGCGACTCAATTTATAGGCCAAGACAGCCATTTAGGATGAAAAAATATATGACAAAACCACAGTAAATTAAAAGTAAATACACATTTATATAGAACACTTACAATAGCAAGGTGTATTCAGCATAAAAACATAACCTGTATGGTATTACAACTGATTAAAATCGGAGTACTTAGTTTAAGAGACTGGGAGAAGGCTGTCATTTTCTAAGACACTGTTGAAACAGATTTAGGCTCTTAAAAATGTATATAAACAAAGATAATAATTATAGCGGCATTGTCATCAAAGGCACTCACCCTCTTACTTCATATAATTTCAGAAAGATGAAAGCAATTTTGTAAAGATTTGGTTTCAACCAGTGTTTGCAGCGGGGTTGTAGAGCAGGTATAAAGAGCCATTCTGCGGAATTAATTTATGTTAAATTACTTTCATCACCAGAGACCCATTTTAACAAGATGTGGAAGTCAGACTCATCAAATGAATGAAAAAAAAAAGAATCTTGAGGAAAAATAATTGCTCATCAGCATTGGGCTGGCAGGACAGTGGCTCTTCTAAGCGTAAGGCTTGCTGTAATTACCACAATGACGTGCCCCTGTGTTTTGTAATTAATAGCATGTTAACTGAGTCTTTGCCATTTCGACTCTAAATACAAGATTACATCTGGGCAGTGTCTTTTTTGTTTGAAATAAGGAATGAGCATGAGGAAGTCTATTAAAATTAGATGTGTTTCTTGCAATGCACCCCAGGTCAGACGGACTCACTAAAACACTAGAACCATTTTACCGGGTCAACCGAATATCCACCCCATTTATCTAATTTACAACAAAACTATCTTTTATAGATGAAATGTTCTCCAATATAGGTTTTTATAGGGTTACAGTTTAATGGAGAGTTAAGGCCAGCCCCATGAGTTCACACATATGTATTTTTTAAAATCTGAACAATGAACATACAGCATGATGTAGATGAAAATATTTTTAGAGAAAACTGTTCTGCCATAGGGCATTGGAATCTTTATTGGTCAATTTCTATCATTCTGTTTTAATTAACATGTTAAAAAATATAACATATTAAATATTAAAATATGTTTAAATATTTGTTGGCCAACAATACTAAGGTAAAAAAAATACACGTTGACACCAATCAATTGGCACTTTACAAGAAAAATAAAATGTTAAAAGCTTTTGGTCTTGGAAGCTCACACAAGAGGAGTTGTAAACTATCCCTAATGCCAGTGGCGGAACTACCAGGGTCGCAGAGGTCGCGGCCGCGACTGGGCCCTGGAGTTCGGCCACTTGGAGGGGGCCCAGGACAGGAGGAAGGGGCCACTGGTGACCGCTGATTACCAGTCCCGGGACCTCTTCCTCCCGTCCTGGGCCCTACATGCTTCACGCACGGGGCCTTCAAGGATTCTTGCATGGGGCCCTAAGGTCACTAGTTACGCCACTGCCTAATGCCCTAACTCTGCCTCACCAACGTACAATTTTATCTCCTTTTCCAGTCTGATATCTATACTAGGAGACTTAAAGTGTCACTAAATTAATTTAAGTACCTGTACTATTAACAAAATTGTACCTTATTTGTGGATCGCTCACATGTAGATCCTCAAATCCATCTTTGAATTCATGCAGACACTGTCCTTCCTTCTGGAGGGTGGCTATTTTTGTTCCCCATGGTCCATGTGTGTGTTGTAAAGTAGCCACTCCAAGCTCACTCCTGTGATGGTCTACAATCTCAGATCTAGTTTACTACAGGCAGTCCCCGGGTTACGGACGTCCGACTTACGTACTTACGAACCGGGGTCCACAGTTCTCCTAAATGTACCGGCAGCCACCGGTACATTTAGGAGAACTGGGGCTGCAGTGGCCTGTGTCCCTTCAAATCCCCGCTGCTGTCCCCGCCTGTGTTGACGGAGGCAGCGGGGACACAGACTGCTGCATTGTGCCGCTGCCCCCCGTACCTCCGCTGCTGTCCCGGCCTCCTCTTCCCCCAGTCTGGTCCGTCTGCTTCTCTTCCCAGTTCTGGCCGATCCTCCGCTCCAGCCGCGGCTCCTCTGCCCCACCCCCTGCCTCCTCTATATCTGCAGGCTGGGAGCCATACCCAGCCTGCTATTGGATATTGTAAAATGAAATAGCCAGTAGCAAGCTGGCTTTTGCACCCGCCCACTGCCTGCTGCCAATCAGCATGGGAGGACCTGATAGAGATTTTTCTCCTTCTGGCCCCTCCTCTGCTGATTGACAGCAGGCAGTGGGAAAATGCAATAGCCAGCCTGCTATTGGTCATTGCAATTTGAAATATCCAATAGCAGGATGGCTATTGCTCAGAACATTAAAATACAAAAAATTGATTTAAAAAATAAAATTAAAAAGACATTTTTTTTAAAAGTAAAATAAATAAAACTAAAAAATGCAAACATATAAAAAAAAATTAAGTTTATAAAATAAAATTAAAAATAGAAAAACTTTTTTGGTGTGTCATTTTAAATAAAAAAAATGTTTTTTATTATTTTATAATCTTCTGAACAACAGGAACAGACAGCAAAACAAACGTGACCCTTCCCTATGCTAACCAAAACTAAAACATGTTTTTTGGGCTGGAGTTACACTTAAAAAATGTACCTGTTCCGACTTACATACAAATTCAACTTAAGTACAAACCTACAGTCCCTATCTTGTATGTAACCCGGGGACTGCCTGTAATTTGTATTGAGATTGTAGTCCATCACGGGAGCGAGCTTGGAGCAGATGCCACTGTCTCACCACATATTGCATAGGCATGGCCCATCATTGTCATCAGGAAACCAACCGTTGCATAGCTATTGCGTAGCTGGTGCCACATAGCCATTGCTGGAGTGCATACAGACAGGAAGTACCTGCAGCAGATTGGCAACATTGAGATGTAGCAAGGGATAAAAAGGTGAAAACAAGTATATTGGCCTTGGCAAAAGGAAATTGTTTGTGATACACAGTGTCTTATCAAATTAAGGGGTCTATTCACAAAGCTGCCGAAGGATCTGGCCGTAGCTTCGGCCGATCCTTCGGCTAGCTTATTAAGGGTTTACATCTACTTAAAGCTAATATTTTGGGAAGAAAACATATGTTTTTAGGCTTTAGTTCAATAGATACATCCATGATGTAGATCTGGGGTTTTCTGAGATGGTATGGTGCATGACAAGTGCAGTTATTTAAGTAAAGTGCGCTTTGACAGTTATTTAAATTGTTTAGCAACTTGCGATTTCAACTTGCGATTTCATTCTTTTTTGGGGGCTCTGATATGATGATCAGAGTGATCTGTGTTTTCCGCTGTTGTGTTCTCATAACTTGATTTTAACATTTTCTATTCATCCTTTCATTTTTGTTTTGTTTTTATTTGAAAACTCTTATTAGTTACACATCGGTCATGATGAAAAGAAAAATAGCAGACTTGTTTGTTTTCTAATGCGGCATATCAAATAAAAACCAAAGAAAAACATAGTGATATCACTAAAAGGATTCATTAATGTCTGTCATAACCATACCTGACTCATGTAGCCCAGACAGGGTTAATGCCATATATTAAAAGTCATGGATACGTGAATCAGATTCAATTACATGAAATGTCTCGATACAAGAGACTTGCTGCACTCATGGAAATGAATACGCAGTAGCAATAAGTCTTCCATTACCTGTAAAGTCTATATCGGCTTTCATCTACAAAGTCACAATGATGAGCCCTGTAAATTAAATAGAAGCTCCCATCATTACTTGTCATTGGGAATGTTTGTGAGTGGCTAGCATCCAAATACTATATCAAAGACCTCCCTGAAAATATACTTGTGTACTTGATTTATCAGAGAGCCCCTGCCTCTTCAATAAAGCAAAGACCTGCATAATATCTGTTTCTAGATCATTAATAGCTTTGCTTTGTATAACAGACAAAGCATTTGCTGTTATGTTCTGTAGATATAAGAGTTAAAGCAGAACTCTGCAGTAAGCCGATATTGTCTAAATACAAGAGTCATGTGCATTCTTGATTGAACCTTGGTGTGCGTTCTGCAGTTCTTTCAGATCTGTGCAGTAATCCAAAGTGAAACTATAATAAAGACCAGTCACTGCTGCTTTTTCTCCTTGTGCAGGGTGACTGGTCTTGTCTCTGCCCCTTCCTAAAGTTTTCTACAAGCAGCATGTAGTGGATGGAGCTGGCTAGCGCCCCTCCCACAGTTCTGCTCTCTGCATAGGCTATATACAGCACAGTGATGATGTCACTGCTTCTTTAACAAGTTAGTTGCAAAGGCATTCAGTACAGGCAAAGTGCATTTGTATCCTTTGTGGCTATTGAGGAATATATTTGAGTGAAAGTTTTAAAGCGTATGTAAACACTAACAATGAACTTCTCTTATTTCCTTTGTAATATCTGTTCAGCATTATAACTCTGGCTTGAAAAAGGGTCATGCTGGACCTGAATCGCTGCTGATATACAGTACTTGTTTATGGATACTACTCATGTAAATTCTTCAATTTTGGAAATAAATAAAGAGCAATAATTACAAGTCCTCTGTGCAGATCCTTCACATATATCTAAGCAGACCTGCTTTGGATGTTGCCAGAGGGGCTGGATCACAGAATGAGGAATGGAAGTATACTGAGGGTGTGTATTCATTTTGTTTCAGGCTCAAAGATTTGCTTGGTATAAGAGGCAAAAGGGTTCATTCACTAAAGGCAAAAAGGCTGTTCACATTGTAAGGGAGTTTGCACTTTGCAGGAGATGTTTCCCTTTAGCTTCGTGAATGTGGTGAAATGTCACTTTGCAAAGAATTCAAATTTACATGCAAGTAAAAAAAAAAAAGAAAACAACAGTATTTTTGCTTGTGCATGATTGGATGCTTGGAAGTTAGCAGAGCTTCACCACATTCACTAAACTAAGAGCAAACTTCCAATCATCCACTTACGTGCAAGCAAAAATACTGTTGTTTTAAAAAAAATGTATTTTTTTCCTTGCGTGTGATTGGGAATTCTTTGCAAACTGACATTTCACCACATTCACCAAGCTAAAGGGAAACTTCCACTGCAAAGTGCAAATTCCCTTGCAAAGTTAACAGCCTATTTGCCTTCAGTAAATTAACCTCAAAGCATCTGCTGTCAACTTCTGTAGTCGTAGGGGTTAATGTGTATGTCAAATCTAACAATGAACCTCTATGATTTGCTCCCTTTTGGTCTGTAAAATAGACCATTGAAACTTGGTGTATTCATTCGATAGGTATAAAAAAAAAATTGTTGATGATGCCAGAAATCCAGCGAGCTGATAACTTCCTGTGCTCTCTGAGCGTGCTGCACTGTTATCAGTTACATTGTTCCCAGCTATCTATGTGGAATAGAAAATACCCCCGCCCCCCCTCCATGTGTAATAAAGAAGAGGCGATCTCCAGGCAGGATCACCAGGTGAAAATACATTTTAAAAAAGCCTAAAAACAGGAAAAATAAATTGCAACAATTACATCTCCGGAGTGGTAAACTGCAATACATTACATTTTTGTTCTTGGATTTAGACACACTTTAAGGGTGGTGTTGTCTTGAGGTTTATCGTATATAGTGTAGCTTAATATTTTTATAACCACTGTCCTGTAGTGGAAGTCAATGGCCTGCTGATTTCAGATGCACATAAAACTGCAAACATTTTAGCTATTCTGATCTCCTTCTGTTTAAAACGATCAGTATCATAAGAAAAAGCTCCAGTGCTCCACAGCTGCAAAATGGTTCAATCTGAGAAGTCTTGGAGCAAAGGTTAGCCAGTGTCACTGCACTCAAGCTATCCAACCTGTCCCAGAGAAGCAAGGTCCGTTGTGTTTCTAGATCAGGCTATACTAGGCCATAGATTTGTAGATTTATTAGATCTGAATTTTAGCCTCATCTTTTCAGGAATTGTAAGAAAGCCTTTATTTCAATTTTTATGGTCCAGCTGTGAAAACTGCTTCTACATAGTTTCATAACTGTCTTTTGCTGCTTTTTGACAGCAAAGATAACTTGTCTCAATTACATTTACAGTGGAACTGTGAAAGCCTTAAAATGCAGCAAAAAGCAAATTTAAATTATACATTTTATCCATAAAGATCATTTTTGGAAAAAAAATGATTTCCCTTAAAGGAGAACTATGGGGTCAGTTTTTTTCCCCATAGTTCTCCTTAGGGTAATGGGAGGACACAAACTAGCGTCCTACCGTCACCCTAAGCTCAGTATACCGCGAGCTACAAAATAATCTGTATTTTGTATTTAAAAAGCTACTCTAAATTAGTTTTTTTACAGGTAAGCTGTCATGATAGAAATATGAGAACTGCCACTGTTTGTTGGCTTGTTTTGAAGGGTATTTATCTTTATTCTTTCTTCAGTATTTGATTGTTTGGTTATTATTCATCTTGATTCTATAAGCTGGTTATAGTAAAAAGGTTTTTGTTTTTCAAATACCCATTTGTATCCCTGGTGAAGGCAGCTACTAGGAGCTAGGGGGTTGCTGGTGGTGCATACTACGGGGGGTATTGTGCTGGTGGTGCACATTGGGGGGGGGTGTCGGGGCATCATCTCCCTGTCCAGCTCAGGCTCCAGCTCTGGCCAGAGGATCCCAGGTTGCTAAGAACTGGGCAGGGAGATGTGTATGGCTCTTAACCACCTGGGATGCTCTGGTCAGAAAGGGGGCAGTAGGCACAATGCAAACATTGAGCAGCAAAGCGGCCATGCCCTGCTCTGCTTGCCACCCTCCACATGACGCAAAGAGATGTCACCAGAGGCAGCATTTTAGGGATGACCCTGGCAGCTACACTGAAATGCATTGGCATTCTTTGGCATTGGTGATCAAAGTGTGTGCTGTTATTGCTTATTTACCTTTATTTTGCTCATGGCATTGGCCCTCAGTCAGAGTGGTGCACTTGCAATGTATTCTCCACGTTCACTGCTGGTTCAATTGCAAATATGTGTATAAATTAGACATGTGCGATTCGTTTCGTTCCGAATCGAAATTCGGACGAATTTTAAATGGAAACATAATGTAGTTTACTAATTTAAAAATTATGAAACAACTTTATGGCAGAAAATGTTTCTCTTTATTAAAAATGATACAAAATGATCATACGAAAATGAAGGAGCCATTTCTCTTTTAACTTGGTATTTAAACATTCCCTCTCAATAGCCCAACATTTTCTTGAATCTATAGCTAGAAAAGACATCTGAGAAGTGCTTTGCAAAAATAACAGCAATATTCATCAAAAATGTAAAAGTAAAAAAAATATCAAGAATCGTTATCAGTGCATAATGGTGATGTGGCTGCTGCTGGATAGCGAGAGGATTTTCCTGCTACTAAATAGCTTGAGGGAGGGATTTGCAAAATGGGAGAAGAAAAAAAAAGGAGGACTTTTATCAAGCAAATTTAAATTACAAAACAGAAAAGCGCCAGCGAGATTCCAAAGCCTTAAATGCAATCTGTCTATTTAATTGCACGCTTTTGCTTAATTAGCATAACTGCTAAGCCTGGAAATATAATGACTCATCAAAACAACAACAAAAAAATAGCAGAATGTGGAATGAGTCCTCCCCTCACCCCTCCTCTCCGGAGTCTGACAAGCTGAAACTAACATTGAATATTCCATGCACATGCACATGGGTGGCGTGCGCTGTGTCATTGTAACACAGCTGGGTTGATTTACTTTGTAATATCATAAGAAATCTAAAGACTGAAGCAACCCATTGCATAACCTGGCAGTCACTTGACTCTGGTGTTTGTGGTGTCACCACTAGCTTTCGGCAAGAACAAATGGATTAGAAAAGCTGTCTTAATCCCTACTGCCCCCTTGAGATTATGGGAGCCAACAGTATGGAGAACTCTGTAGCCCTCAGCATGTTTGCTGCCTTGGCTGACCTTAGATTATACCCAGATTATCCATAAGGAAAACTTGGAAGCTTCTTAGTGCCCGGTGAATGTCTAGTGGGCCCTATTACTACTTTTATGCAGTAAACCATGGTCACCTGGTTATCCTACAGTAAACCAGGGTAATAGTACATTGGTCAAAGCTGTGCACCTGCCTATCACTGCACAAGAGAGGATGCACTTGTAGACAGTTGGTGTCTGATAGAGCCAATACAAACAGTGGAAATTGGGCAGCTACTCTGTGCCTAATGCAATTCTTCTCAATGGACTGGACGGGGAAAAGCTGCTCCTTGGCTAGGGCTACAATTTGTCTTAATCGGTCAATTATTGTACCTGCGATCCAACTGCCCTTTAAAATCAATGGGTGACCTTACTTATGAATTGTGTATTATCAAAGAAAAAGGGGAACAAAAGGAGTTTACGCTAAGTGAAACAGTAGTATTTTACCAAACTCCAGGGTTTCAATAGACTATTCAAAAAATGATTATCCCCTGTAAATAGAAATCCCTATAGTGGAGATGGTCTAATAAACAAATAACAATTATATATAATGTATACCAAAATTTAATGATAGAATGATAGACAATTACATGTAAGAACACCTATAACAAAACAAAACATCTAAAAACAATTAAAAATAGCTTCCCTAGGGTCACCCTGGTACAGTGATACGGGTGTTCAATCTGTGGGTCTCCTAAATGGCAGGAAGTCTCTGGTGCAGACACGATAGTTGTATATCAAAAATAGAAACAAAGTATCGGAGCTGTACTCACATTGCGTGTGACTCGAGAGGGGGGACAGTCCTGATTAGATCCCGCAGTGATACATGCATGTAGTTTTTTCAACAAAATGTATCCGTATATGGCAATTTAATTCCAAAGAATCTAATTAATTCGTGGATCCGGAGGCTCTATGGACGCCTTTCCCCCAGCCTGTTAGGACTCACACCAATCCGTGGGGTTTTGCTCCAAATCAAAGGAAAAACTCCAGGGAATATTTCCACAAGTGCGGCCGCACTCTGAGGTGGATTGCCGTGGAATCCCCACGGCGGTGTGTCCGGTGACACGGCAAGAATGGAAAGCTGTGTGCGTTCACACTGACCGAGGCTCGCTCGCTTCCCTCGGTCTCAGCTGCATTCAAACAAATTCTGCTGCTGCTGTGTTCAGTGTCCGCACCGGCTTTGCTCTGTCCCTTGGACTTGGAAGCAGTAGAAGTTTTTCGTTCTCACCCGATCATGTGAGCTCACATTTTTTGAATAGTCTATTGTGTATTATCTATAAATATGACATATCCACATTTGTGAGCACTATGATTGGTCTTCACAGCGATCACAAAGTACAGTCACTCCAATCAGCTGTGTACATTGTACCTTTGTTCAGAGTCGTCTGATGATGGCTCATATCATAGCCGTTCATGGGTGCACTGACCGCCCATTTGTGTTTTCTGAAATGCTGGTCATAAAAGGCATTCCAGAAATACATGTCCATCATTCTGCCCAGAGCTGTCCCTACACTATCTGCTGTCTGGAACCAGGGGTTGATGGGTGCTGGCGGTGTGGGATATGGGGGAGAGGAGGTGGGTGAATGGTCATTTATTGGGGTGGGGCTCAGAGTTGTGCTGTCAGTGGCTCTGTCCAGCCTAGTTCACTAATGTCACTGGTTGCTAGGAGCTTGGCGGGAGCCCAGTCAGAGCATCCCGCTCAGCTCCTGCCACCCCCCACATACACCTGCCACCTTCCAATCAGATGCCGCCTGAAGCAAGTGCTTTAGGCTGCCTCATTGTAGTGATGGTGCTGATTCCACCATTTTAAAACCTATGGCAGTAGTAAACTGGTTAAGGAAGTGCAATATACTGCTTAAGGTATGCAAGTGTTGGTTGAAGAGTCACTTTAGCCTGTCTTAGGTGTACTTTAAAGTGCCTTAAATGCAATAGCATCTTGGTGAATTAGGGAATATGTTTTTCCTGAACTCAGTCAAAAAGAGAGTGGCCAAAGTGGGACAAAGTGTGCTCAAAAGCTGAGCTGGAAGACTAAAAAAAATGCTGCACCCAACAAAAAAATAATCATAACTAAAAATTCCAACTATTTTGCATTAGAGAAATATGCCTGATCCTCATCCTATGTATATAGTTTTTATTTTTCTCTATAATTACTTGCAAATAATTGCCAACAATGTTTTACAGGCACCAGATTTCCTGCTATTTCTGATGTATAACTTCTACAAATTAAAGTGAGATATAATGGTATAGGATTAAAGAAACAACAATTTACCCGGCAAATATGTGAAGTCTGCAGTACAAGAGAACACCAAATGAAGAACAGGCATGCAGCTTTTGATATTCTCGGTCCTTTTATAGATTTTAATATATTCACATTATAATAGGCAGTCTGCAAAGCGAAAGCACTATTTAAAGGTTCCTGTAGGGAATTTCAGTGCTGGAGCGGATAATTGAGGGGAGGGATGGTTTCTCCCACAGATTTTCATTACATTAATAAGACAATTTAAAATGGGGCACTGAGAGCATGTTCCATGGAAAGCTGAATTTATCTTTGGCATGTGACTCTTCCTGCAAGAACTGCAATTTTTAAAGGAGCATCCCTGTCATAGGAAAAGGTCTGCCATAGGTTTATGTATTAGGTTTTGTGCACTTGGTATTTGTATTGCAGCAGGAGTAATGGCATGAAAAACTAAAAAAAGATAGAGAAAAAAGGGGAAAAAAATAAAAAATCATACCGCCAGGGAGATTAAAAAACGATTGTCAAACGCGCGTTTCAGTGAACAAAAAAACGTGTTTTAAAACGTGCTGAAAAAATGAGCATAAAACACTCCTATTTGGAATGCCCAGGTGTGAACCCAGCCTAAAGGTGCCCATACACTGTACGATTATCGTACAAGAATCGTGGGAAATCCCGCGATCGTACCATAATCGCAAAGTGTATGGAAGACGTGCAACCGTTTCTACTGTACTAGTTTGAATCATGGTGTGAATTGATTACAGCAGGCTGATATCAAGACAAATCATATGATTATACTAGCTGTAGTTACAAATACATTTAGCAAATGCATGACTGCATTAATCAGTACTTTTTTATAGCTGCCTGGAGTTCAGATTTATATTTATTTTTAAAGAACTTTTGTGTTGATTTAAATAAAAATGCATTTATGAGTATTTAAACCTCGAAATGTAATGTTTATTTTGCTTCAGTGTTTTGACAGATAATTCACAGAGAAAAGATCATATTGTGAAGTTATTGAAATTGCTTATTAGTTATGTAGCTTATAAAATTGCTTATTCAAAAAAGCTTAAACACAGACTGTACAGATTCTTCAATAAAACGATCCCCATGATACTATTTTCCAATATGTTCTGTTAATTTAATTAACACTGAAATTTGAAATCAGTATCATTACAACAAATTGCTTATTCCTGCAAACATTACATATTAGCTTGGTGAATGTGAGAATGCCAACCTGCGTAGGGCCATTGAAAGTAGCTTAAGTTTGTATTGCCCAAGGTGACTAGACACTATTAGATACATTCCATCTTCATTTGTGTATTTGACCATTCTACTAGTGGCCTTTCAGCCCTGAGAAACTGTGGAAATGTGCATAATTTACCTTTATGTTTAAGAAATCCTGTCACCAGGTTGATGAACTTCAAAAAGTAACCCCCCCTATTCAATTAAGTGGGTTAGTCTTAACTCTCCAGCAGGTGGTGTATTGAAAGTTGACTTTCTTGCGGATAAATTAGTCTCTGTCCCAGAAGAGCTTAAAGTGGAGTATACTTTCATACAAATATTTTCCTCAATATTAACAAAAGGTATAAATCATTTTTTTGCACCGAATACCAACTGAAATATTTTCTTATATAAGTAGCAGTGACATCATCACTGTGCTGAAGATAGCCTGTGCAGACAGCAAAGCTTTCGGAGGGGCCCAGCAGTCTCCACCCACTCCACTCTGCATGCAGAAATCTACAGGAGATGGTGGATACAAGACCAGTCACCCTGTACAAGAAAAGAGAGCATCAGTGACCGGTCCTAATGACAGAAAACTCTTGCACAGAGGCAAAGTAGTATTAGATTCTCTTAGATTGTAAACCCTCACGGGCAGGGCCCTCCTTACCATCTTGTCTTGAATTGTATTGTAATTATAATGGCTTCCCTATATTGTAAAACGCTGCACAAACTGTTGGTGCCATATAAATACTGTAAAAAAATAATAATAGATTGCTGCACAGATTTGGAATAAATACACAAAGGATGTCAATATTCAAATTAGAATATAATATTTTATTTAGACAATATTCGGCCTGGCTAGTTTGAAAATCTAATGTCTATATAGAGCAGCCTTTCTCAACCATGGTGCAGTGGCACCTTGGGGTGCCTTCTGGCTTTGTCAGGCTTGCCTTCAAATTTTCACACAGTGTCATCCATTTCCATGGTGCAGATAGCCACCATCAACATAGGAATGCATTATGGTAATCCAGGGGGACTTTGATGTGAGTTATGGAGGAATTGCATATAATTGTTTTTACATTTTTACATTTATGCGTTTACATTTTAGACTGAAGTAGCTCAAGATTTTTCATATTTTTAAAGGATGCCTTGACTGAAAAAAAGGTTGAGAAATGCTGATCTAGAAGCACACAAAGTAAATTTAAACAAATGAACCTACCCAGTGCTGGGACAAGGTCCCCTGGCACTAAGACAAGAATGCCAAAGTGCACCCCTCCCAAGCTCCTTAATTCAGCAATACAAAAACTAATACAAAGTAAAATGTTTACATACAAATATTAAAACAAAAAGCTAAGGGAAGGGAGTTAAGGAGTTAATAAAAAACAATATAGTAAACTAAAATTTTTACTACAAAACAAAATATTTTGGGTTTAGGGCCAAACCAACTTTTCACAAATAATTTTAAAAAAATGAAGTCACAACACCCTCCTGGACTAACCCTTTAACTACAAATTTTATTGTGTGATTTGGCCCTTTTATAAGGGCGCTAGAATCCTGTTTCTGGCATTTTTGACAATTTGGCCAAAAATGAAGGAACTTAAATCTAAATAGTTTACATACCAATGATACAAAAATAAACAAAAGAAAATGCTAAGAGCAGAAGGGAATGAAGGAGGACTGAGTTATCAGTTTGATAGCTCAGTCATGTACAATGCAGGAGATGGCTGTGAGATGCCGAGGCAGGAAAGGCTATCACCTGGGCCCTCTACAGCATGGCACCCAGCATGGGTGCCTCTTAAGCATGGGGGCCTTAGCCTGAACCTGCCAATACTGTATGTTTTTTGGATATGAGAGGGATCCAGAATACACAGATAAAACAAATGCAACAGAAGGAAAAATAAAATATCTCAATGCAAATGTTGTCTCTGGAAGCAATTGAACTCAGGACCACAGCAACCACTTCTCCGCCATGCTGACCAAGCTGATGAATATAAATGCTAATAGGGATAGGGATGAGCAACACAATTTTGGCGAAATTGAGTTGGCTGCAAAACTACAGATTAAGCAAGAAGCATACAAGTGCTTCTTCAGGAGTCTTAGTAGTGCCTAATACAATATATTTCAGAAATACATTTTTCTTGCTTCTTAGCCCTTAGCTTTTTGTTTCTGTCTGCACACCACCTTCTCTAGTTTATAACACTCCACCTCTTGTGTTTGTAGGATATGTCTTTATAATTCCTGTGTGTTGCCGTTTGCTCAGTCACAAAATCAGTTTTCCTCTCTCCTGTCATATATCAATGTCACCTACCCTCTTTATTGTGGACATCTTTACTTTAAGAAGACTCTTCCTTCAGAAGCAATACAAATATATGGACTGCTCAGAGTGTGCACGCATCCATGACAAGGAATAGCTCAGTGTCCACTGC
>NW_017307030.1:329348-372254 GCF_000935625.1 Nanorana parkeri
AGCAGAGGAGACATCTTTGTTCCTTAGAGGAAGGACATCTACAATTGCACAAAACACAAAGGCCAGATCAACTGCAAATAAATAATTATTTGTAAACAGTTCTAATTGCTACTGTCCATGATATTTTCCTTTTCAGTCCGATTATGGTCCTTAATGCAGTATGACTACTTGATTCTGAAGCTTTAGACTTCCTAACGTTATTTCTGTAGAGAGACAAAAGATCCATAGCGTTTTCAATGATATCTTAGATATAGAGTATATTGAAAATAGATGCATATTATTTTACTCTTATTAAGTTATGCACTTGTCATTGTAGCCAATCTTCCCTCTCTCTTGTGGCTAATCTAGAAATCTCTAAAGATAATACGAAACAAAATGTAAAAATGTGTGTTAAAACTCACAAAATAGTGATATTAAAGTAAAAATGGTTTTAAGTTATTGCAAATACTGATAAAATCACTGACAATGGTTTCTGCTCCTTGATGTTTAGAATTTTAGCTTCCTGCAGAATCAGCTGAGCATTGGCTCTGATATCCTGCTCTGATAGGTGGCTCCTATTTCCTTTGCAGAGTCCTATAAAGCCCCCTCCTTGTGTGTGCTAGTAAACTGTGTGTATCATTTCCTTTGCAAGGTCCTATAAAGCCCCGTCCTTGTGTGTGCTAGTAAACTGTGTGTGTCCTTTCCTTTGCAGGGTCCTATAAAGCCCCCACCTTGTGTGTGCTAGTAAACTGCGTGTATCTCCACAAACACACAGACACAGCAAGGCATGACACCTCCTTCACCCTAGCAGCTAGTAGATATAAAGTAGCTATAGACTCCTTTGTCCCTAGTGATTTTGTACTTGACAGAAGGTTCAGGGAAGCTGAGCTAAGAGAGATGGAGCTGTTTGGAAACTTGATGACTGGAAGTGCTTGGGCAAAAATGTAAAGAAATACTTTGCTGGGCAATGTATATTTGTTTGATCTGGATTGATTATGAAAAATCGAATTTTGAATCTTAAACCTGAAACATCACTAAACACTAAGGCCCCATTCACACCTGAGACTTTTGTCAAGAGTTTCCAGAATGATAATGCTCAGTAATAAGATTTCCATTGGATTCATTGGGCATTGTTCATACCTGAGCAAAGTGTTGTCACTTGTCCAACCAAAAAAGTACAGGAACTTCTCTGGGGCCCATTGATTTGAATGGGAGTGCCTAAACATGTGCTTTCACATCTGACTACTGTCTCTTTCTCCTAGGAACCTGCTTTCTATTGGCCTAAGCAAAAATGCATCTGAAAAGGCATCAAAGCGTTAAAAATGCATGCACTAACACACATAAGGATGCATCAAAACTACTGAAGATGCTGAAGCCCAAGTGTGAACTTTGAGGCTTTGTAATGCTTTGTTTCGATACAGCTACAATAGACGTTTCTGCAATTTATTTATTTATTTTTTAAAAAAACTGCTCAACCCCTTTTATCGTAATTTCTGCAAACCAACGCAAGCCATGTGTGCCACCCAAAACGGTTTAGTAATTTTCCTAATACACATGTGTAGATATCATGAACTTCTATATTTCAAACATGGTGTATTTCATTTCGGATTGCAGAAAAAAGCTGTTTCAGCTCCAACAAAAATGTTCATAAAAGCAATAGATGTAAATTTCATCAGTGAAGTTCTGTTAGTTGGATAGACACGTTTGTGCTAGCTCATTTCTGGCTTGTCTGAACTAAGATGGTAAAATTATAGCCGCCTCTCGTAATACTTTCCATCTCTCCCTGTTACTGTTAAGCAGTGCTTGTGGGCGTATTAATATTTATATGCTTTCTCACATAGTCCCTTATTTACTGAAATTATGATTTTTCTAGTAAAATGTAGCTCCAAGCTAAACTCATCTCTGCAGTTCTGATTCAGTAACAAGCTGAGAAGTTTTGGCCACTTGTAAATAAGTTCTAAAAAGAAGCTTTTGAGTGGAACTCTCATTAAAATGTCCTATTATAGAATTTACTACTTTGGAAAGATGTGTATATACATTCTTATATAACCTTCTGGTTCCCATGAGAAGGAGAACATTATGCAAATTTTTAGAAAGACCACGCAGGTGGTAGGATTAGAGATAAGTGTTATGAAACAGGTGAAAGGTCAAGATGGTGAATAAATAAATATAAAAAAGGGCTCATTTTAACGGTTAAGGGGTTAATTTATAAATCTTCTGCCCAGAGTGTAGCTGTGTGAATGCCATTCGTACAGTGTTACTTCCAATAGATGGAGTTAAGGAGGAAATTCCTATGCTCTTCAACACCAAATATTGACACTGGTGCCATCCAAACAGCATTTGCATAACCATATGCTTGGTGCAAGATTTATAAATCAGACCCTTAGTGTTATGTATTCAGGTTGGGGAGAAATAAGAGTTAAGGGGTGTTTTAATGATGGGAAATATTTAATATTTGATCTTTGAACCAAGAATCTCACTCTAAAAACTTTCTGTGACAGACTCCTGACACTGGGAAATAAAAATCTACAAACATTTTAAAATGTATAAAAAATATATGCATATGGGAAATAAAAATAAACTGCTCAGATGCTTGGGCATCAATACTACATACCACCAAAGTGTCCCTCCTTTGAAACCAAATCCCTTTGTCCCTTTTTCTTTCCTCCTCAGTTGTCCCTCTTTTTGATCTGATGTACAGATCTCTGTAAAATGGTTCTACTTAACCTCCCTGGCGGTATTCCCGAGTGTGGCTCAGGGTTAATTTTCAGTACCAAGAGCGGTAACCCCGAGCCACACTCGGGATTGCGCAATGAATTACAGGCCTGCAATATAAAGCAACAAATTGCCATGAACAACAATGTACCGCTTTGGCATGCTAAAATCCTCCATAATCATACCGCCAGGGAGGTTAAACTACCAAAATATTTTTTCCAAACTAAAGGCTTTAACTTTTCTCTTCATTATCACTATATTGAAAATCCAGTATAAAGGAAAAGTAATGCTGAAAAAACTATTCTGGGTGAAACCAATCATTTTTTGCATATACATTGTTAATAGTCTGCATAACTCAGGGCATGGAAAGGTTGGGTCCTTTGCCTAAATACATTGTGCTAGAAGGTAACCCTCTGGACATTCTGGACTTAAATGTTTTTATCCAAGTTACTTTGCACTTTTTTACTTTCCAACCTGACCAGTTTGACTTTATTTTGGCAATATTATCTTTAGGTTAGCATAGGCACATGAAATACTGCACAGTCATTGTCCAGCATTACACACATGACCTGTACTAGATTAGCCTTTCTCAACCAGTACCCTGGGGTACCTTCTGCCTTTGTCAGGAGTCAAGTTTTTGCTAAAGGGGAGGATTATCATGTGATAAGAGGACTCTCATTTAAATGGGGGCTCTTGATTTGAAAAGGGCTCCTGATGTGAACGATGTGAAGGGAGGGCTTCTGAAGTGAGGGGGGAGGGCATCTGATGTGAGAGGGGGGCTTCTGATGTAAAGTGAGGGCTTCTGATGTGAAAGGGGGGCTTCTGATGTGTAAGGGGTGCTTTTGATGTGAAGGAGGGCTTTTGATGTGAATGAGGGCATCCGATTTAAAGGGAGGCTTCTGATGTAAAAGGGGAGACTCTGATGTCTTTTGGTCCCCCTAAAATCCTTACTAGACCTCTGTCTAGGACAAGAATCTAGAATTGACTTTGGGGATGGACTACACATCGTTTTTTACCTTTCTATTTTCCACAAATTACATTGGGGCGCCTCAAGATTTTGCATACTTTTAAAAGGTGTCATGACCAAAAAAAAGGTTGTGAAACCCTATACTAGACAATGGACTTCCTAAATAAATATATATATATATGTACTTTTTAAGAGGTTATTGTATATCTATATCCTCAGATTTGAATGGATGAACAATCCCTAAAGTTTCTAAGTAAATAGGGTCCCTTAATTAAAATGTGGCAGGGCTCATTAGCAGCTTTTGTAACAGCAATGTCTGATCAAGATATTTGTGATAAACAAAGGCTTGTTAACAGCTTAACATTCTCATTTTCCCCCTTGCAAGTGAACAATTGCATTATTATGGAAATGAGCAAGGGAAAACAGGATAAAATACGCGCAGTGTTCCTGTTTCTAATCCACATCGGTTTTTCTGTTGCTGTACTTTCTGTTGATTTCCCCCAAGCTGAGTGGCTGGGGAGTGAAACATGATGGTACAAACAACAGCGCTAGGTTATTGAGAGGAGGCTTTGAGTGGTTAAGTAACTGCTTCCCCTGCACACGCTCGGTTCAGGATAAATTGGAAAACAATTATGAGACCTATTGTCGAATTACATGTCTGATTTCATTTTTCCAGTGTAAGTTCATTAATTGCTGCAACAAAACCACCACTTCCATTTTCATTAGTTTATCAGAGAGCAGCATTGCATAGCACTTAAAGTCTAACCAAACCCAAGAACAAAATATTTAGCAGCTTACCTGTGCTTAGATGTGATGGCTGCAATAGTTTTCTTTCTTCAGGTTTTTCTTTTCCTTGTTTCGCCTGGTGATTCAAGCAGTGCTGCACTTCCTGTCCTATGGTGACAATACTCACTCTGTTGGGTAGCTATGAAGGATCAGCATAATTGGTCTATCACTATGATGGGTGGCATAATCAACCGGTAGTGATGTGCAAAAGGTGGAAGAGATGGAACCAAGCAAGACTTCAGTATTTAAAGTCATGTAAAAGTTAGAAAAAAGTCCAGGGTATGAGCACTCTCCGAAATGCTGGAAGGGGTTTTGATTGGAGGGCACAAGGTGTGGTGCTTCTCAAAAAAGTGCGGACCGAGGTGCCCGACGTTTGTGTTAAGATAACAACAAGGTGACGGGGTAGAGAAGCGCTAGCAGCCTGGTGTGAATACGCAGCAAAGTGATTAGGGATTGGAAATGTAATACTCACGTCTGGGTGAGTTAGTGGTGGCTTTGGAGGGACAATTCCAGGAAGGTGAAGCTGTGTGTCAGCATTAAAGTCACTGTGTGCATATTAGAACCCCTGGGATTTCAGGGCAGCTGATGTGTTATAAATGATATGTGAACATACCTTTATGCACCTTTAGATGCCTTCTTTCCATGTCTATCTGTAGCTTAGTAGCCTTTCAAGTCAAATTAACGCTTATTGGCCTGGGTCCCTTCTAAATAAGTACAGGGAGAGACCACTCACTTCCTCCTATATCCTGTTAAAAAAACCTGTCCACCGGTGCTCTGTTAAGTGAACACTGCCTGTTCTGGTGGACAATGGATAAACTGTATCAAATGCAACAGGATATGCATGGTGCTGTAAGCAGGAGGAACAGCAGGCAGAATTCTGGAAATGTTTTTCCCAGTCTTAAGAAAAAAATATATCCAGTGGCACAGGGAGTCATGATACAGTTAGACAGATGATGAATCTGATGAAAATCATTGTACAGCAAACTGTAGTATAAAGTACAGTACAGAGTCACAGAGGGACACTGTACAAGGTACTAGCGCTGGCATGTTGAAGGTCTTCATTACATGTATTTATCATTCCTCATGCATGCATGTGCCATAAGAAAAGTACATTTACCCTTAGTCTTTGAAACATATAATTAACTGATGTAGGTTGTGATCAAGAAACTTACTGGGTGCTAACATTAACAGAAACCAACTGCTTCAATGTCAACATGACCAGAAATGTGACCTACTTGACAATAATGGCTATTTAATGTAAAAGGACTTCTTCAAACCTCTTGACCCACTAAAGATTCAATTAACCGTTTCCAAATGCTCAAAACTCTAGACTTCAAGGGGAAAGAAAACAATGTCTCTCCCTCATCTCCGTAGAGATCCCTTAAAACAGCCACTCACAGCTCTAAATCTATATGGAAGCCAGGAACTCCTCCCTGGCTGACACAGAATTAGCTGTAATAGAACGTCTTGAAGGTTTCCTCTGTGTGCTAAATTAGTGGGTTACTGAGAAAATATAACACAGAGAATGAGTGGGTAGAAAGAGAGAAGCAGCTCTTTTGTGGTTACTGGCAGTGTTAATAGGAGGCTCTGACCCTGCTGCAATGCTAGGGTGTGCAGATTGCAAACAGGAGATTTACAGAACATATATCTTTGCACACTTTTTTTAAGGCTAAAGTATTAGAAAGTCTAGTAGTAAATTATATGTACAAATTAGATGAAACAAGAAAGTTTGCACTTGGTCAACAAATATCCATCTCTCCCACTTTACAGTATATACAAAGCAGCACTCCCCCTGTATTCACAAAGGCTTCACTGTGTTGACTAAAAAGTAAATATGGGATGTTTATCAAGCCCTAAATCTTCCACAGTTAAAGTCGGGACTTATGTATAGAAGTAGCGATTGATGATTGACCCATCATCTTTTATAAAGCGACATAGGATATCAAAATCCCTACTCCATCTTTCACTTGTGCATACTCATCAACAATCACAGATCAGCTTTGGACATTATCGGGCTACAATATATACATTTCACATCTATTAAACTATTCATTCAAGCAATAAGATTCAAAGTATCATTTACCTGTGCATGATGCAATAATAAAGCTAACATCTGATTGATTGGGCTAAGCAGCTCTAGGGCCGTTCCAGCCATTACTTAACTATTTATATAGAGCTGAGATATTATGCATCACTTTCAGAGTACATAAAAACATTTACTTTAGCCTCTTACCCTACATGCTATAATAAGGCCTGTTTAGATGGAAGCCATTGGACCTACATTGTTCATGAAACTGAAGCACCACAAACCAGCTCCATGCAGATAATTTACCGGGACCCAAGGCTGCTAAGAAAAGAGTGTTAACCACTTAGCCACCATGCTGCCCAACATCATACAACATATGACTTTTCTCATGTGATGGTTCGAATCAAGTATTTTATTTGCACATTTTAGATCTTCATTGGCCTCCATTAACTTAACCCAGTTGAATTTGCATCTCTGCACTGCATGTCCACTGTGACAAGGGTTATTGACCTCAACATGGAGGAATTATCACCAGATAATAAAATGACTGTGTGCTGGAATGTATAGTGGTTCAAGTGTTCCTCTTGGTGCCGGCAAGCCTTGAAACTCTCAAAAGCTCACACGTACTGTGTATATAAAATGAGAACCATTATCTTCCAATACAGGTAATATATTCTCCAGAGCAGTGTTTGGCTCACTACCTGACAATAGCTCTCAGAACAATGTTTTCTGCATGTTTATACTTTTGCTGAGAGTTAGATATGAATCACACAGCCCAGTGGTAGGCCACTCTCTGCAGCCGAGATAACTGCAGTGTCCCCCATCAAAAATGCTTAACCGTGTAATCACAGTGAGTCAGTTCTTCAGACTAGGCACAGGAGAATTATGCAAAACTTGGAAAACACTTAGCCCTAGAGATCAGCACAGGAAAAAAAATAAGCCAACAAAACAATACACATTCATTATATTTCATATTGTCCTGCTGCTCACAGCTGCACTGCACATCAACAAGCACTGAAATGTTATGTTTAATGGTAGTGCACTTGGTAACAATTTTCAATCCAATGTTACTGTTGTGTTTTTTTTTCCAATGGTCAATTTAGATCATTTAAATTCTGGCATTGCAATACCCATGAAGATTTTTTTCTGTACTACTAAAGCTCAGCACAATACAAAAGCAGGAGTCCACGCTATATAGAAAAGAGTTTATAGGACACAGCTGCATTAACAATGAGACAGTTGCGTCATCTCCCTGCAGCAGGTCCACAAATGTGTCTAATTTTTTGTTTTCCATTTTTTTTTAACTTTCACATTCTGGCTTGGATTTGAATTTTGTGCACCCCTTGGTCAGTCTCTGTGTCACTCTACTTTACATGCCAATCATATTTATTTTTTTAGTACCAGCATCGCTTTTATTATGTTAAACCATTTACAATTTAAGATAAGAATATGTAATGGTCAATTGGTTAAGATACATTTATTCAACTAAGACAGTCACAGAAAGAATAGACGGAAAGAAAAAATAAATCAAGTAAACAGCAAAGAAAACATCCACACAGAAAATAACATATTAGGCTGTCTTCAGAGAGTCAGCCAATTAAAATGCAATCTCCCCAATGTAGTATAAGTATAAATGGATACACATGTTCACTTTGGAGGTGAGGAGATTAAGGGGGGATATGATCTCCATGTAAAAAATGTTCAATGGTGGTAGCAACATTAGCAATAAACTGTTTAAAATTAACTCCATTACAAAAACTAGAGGCCACCACCTAAAATTGGTGGGCAAAAAATTCCAGCACAAGGGGCGAAGGTGGTTCTTTACAGTTAGAGCGGTTAGGGTCTGCAACTCACTGCCACAGGCGGTGATTTCAGCAAATAATGTGGAATTGTTCAATAAACTTTTGGACGATTTCTTAAGGGACCGCAATATACAGGGGTACAGGTACTCCTAGAATGAGATCCTAATAGGTTGGACTTGATGGACTAATGTCTTTATTCAACCTCAAATACTCTGTAACTATGTAACTATGTAACCATTTTTTATGAATGTTTCCTTTGCTAACTGAGACCTAACTCTGTGTACAGCTTTTCAATGTGATCTTGTGTCTTGTGTTCTGTGAACACTTCCTGTGGTCTCTCAAGAAGTCTAATTAGCCTGACTAGTTTCCTAGGTCTTAAACTACAATACAATTGCTCTTTATGTTGTAGAGCTTAGGAGATGGTGAAGGATTTAGTAATTTAACAAAAGACAACCTGAAATTTTAGTACCTAAAATGTGTTGTCAGCCTACAGCATCAAATTTGAAGCTAAGTGCATTTTTGGCAGATGAACATGGGTTTTTTTTCTGTACTTGTAGGGTCTTTAAATGGATAATATATATGTATGTATTGTGGAAATGCACTGCAATTTTTATTTTATTTTTTACTTTAAGATATGCAATTAACTCTAGATAATGTGCAGCATATTGCCACATTAGAGTCTTGCCATTGTTACTAAAGCTGCACTCTTGTTTTTGCTACTGCTGTGATTTTGTATTGTAAATGTTTCTCTTCAAAAATATCCTGAACCTCATCCGCGAGAGTTTATTAATCAGGGCAAATGCAGAAATTGCACACTTAGCAGATTAGTGTTGATTGTCAGGGACATTGCAAACTGGCAGCTAATAATCGTTTGTTGCAGAAAAAAAACATAGGGATTGGTTTACTAAAGGAGTAAAGCATGTTCACTTTGCAAGATTCTTTTTTCTCCTCCCCTGTCTGTCCCTCCCGTGAGCACTGGAGGAACAAAGAGGGTGGGGGGGGGAAACCATGCATGGAGTGCTGACTGACAGCCACCGCTCTCTGCCGGTAAAAGACTGTGAGCTGTGCAATCAGCAGTTTGTGATCACTCAGCTCTCAATCTATAGAGCCAGTGTTCTGTCGAAAACTCCAACTTCTCGAGATCTCCAACGACCTGACTTCCGGTTTAGTTAGAAGTAAGAGGTTTGGCCGAGAAGGCTGTACTGCACGTGTGCCACCCGCTGAATTTCCGTATACACATAGTACACAGCAATAAAGTATTAAAATGAACTAGGGTCAGTCTAATCCAAAACGTTATTAATCTGAGTTGCCCCACTCAATATGGCCGGTGATTGCAGCGTACTATGTGTATAGGGAAATGCCACAGGTGGTGCACACTCAGTAGAGCCTTCTCAGCCAAATCTCTTACTTCCTACTAAACCGGAAGTCAGGTCGTTGGAGATGTCAATGAGTTGGAACTTTCAATAGAACACCGGCAATTGACAGCTTGACAGCTGCAGTGTCACACTCTGTCTCTAAGTATTGGGAAGAGTATATTTTATTCTCCCAATACTTTTCCTTTAATGAATGTAGTGAAAATTCACTTTGCAAAGAATACCCTATAATGTGCAAGGGAAATTACAAAAAAACATGATTTGTGTTTGCACATGATTGGATAATGGTAGCCAGCAGAGCTTCACCTCATTCACTAAACTAAGTAAACATTTGTGAGGATTTTTTCAATAAAAAGCTGGTCTGATTGTATATTTTAACAATGTTATATACAGTTCCATCTTAAATGAAGATTTGATTCTGTTTTGAAACGGCAGTACTGTACTTTGTGGGAGGCAAGAGGTTTCTGTGCTCCTTGTAACCTTAAGGGGAGGGGGGGTATTCATGTCATATAGTTTTTGTGAGATCAGCATTATGTGCTTCATTAACCCAAAAGGTAGACAGTGGATACTAGCATTAACAATGGTGGAGAGGAGAATTTGAAGTCATATTACAAAAATTATGTGTGGTAACATCTATGTCTCATAGGACTGTCAGTAAGGTGTCTTAGGAAGAGGTTGGTGGAAATTAGGTAGCTATGCTAGTATTACTGTTGAGCATTGGGGAAGAAGTTTAGAAACTATACAGGGTACTGTAAATATTTTTGCCTTCTTAAAGCCCAAACTGAACTTTCAGTTTGAGTCAACTACCGTATTTTTCGCTCCATAAGACGCACTTTTTTCCCCCCAAAAGGAGGGGGAAAAAGTGCCTGCGTCTTATGGAGCGAATCCCGACGCCCGAGACATGCAGTTTCGGGTGCCGGGCGAGTAGTAGGAGCCACTGCTCGTTTAATACGAGTGATCTAACGAGATCACTCGTATTAAAGCCGAGCAGCGGCGGCGGCGATCGAGTTCAGCAGCAGGAGCCACTGCTCGTTTAATACGAGTGATCTAATGAGATCACTCGTATTAAAACCGAGCAGCGGCGACGATCGAGATAACCATAGAGCAGACGAAGAATAGACGTTCTTCGCCTGCTCTGTGTCATCACTGAGACCGTGGCGCTGTAATCACAGCGCCACCTGTCTCAGCGGTCACTAACTGCAGCTTCTGTGACAGCTTCTGTCATAGATGCTGTCACAGAAGCTACAGTCTCAAGTGCTCCATAAGGCGCTCCGGACCTCCCTGCGTCCTATGGTCCGGTGCGTCTTATGGACCGCAAAATACGGTAAATACATTCAAATGGTTTATCAAAATAAAAGGCGTGCATACTCTTACACTTTATTTTTTTTAGAAAAGCCTTCCCTTCCAACATGCTATAGAGAAGGACCCTTGCTCTTTGTGTCGAAGCAGTGGTCTCTCTGGAGAGGTCTACCATGTTCCTTGTTGAGTCAGACCTATATCTGTGCAACCAGCAAAGCGTATGCTCTGTGCTGATTGAGGAGCAATAGCTCTAATTCAATAGGGGGTGTGTGAAACATCTGTAGAGAGACTACTGCTTTAACAAAGATAGCGAGGGTTCTTCTTTGCAGTATGCTGGCAGGGGACACACTTTTCTACTTAGGTTGTTGCTGCTTTCTATATGAAGCAAACTTTAAGACCTTAAACTTTTGTTTTGATACAAACAATTTGGAATTGACTTAGTTGATTCAAACTTAAAGTTCAATTGGGCTTCAGAATAAGGATGTTTCAGCATTAGTAGCTTTCAAGAATCTCACACCAGCCTACAAACACTGCAAGATTCAGTAGCACTTCTACAAAATGTCAGTTTGCCAGTCTAAACTTATAACTGTCATTCAGAATCCAGTTTCTTTGCTAAGAGCAGAACCACAATTCCAGCTCACGTCCCTATTCCACAGCCTTTCCCAGAAGCCAACATACTTTCCTTCTAATGACTTAGAATTTATTAATACACACTTAAGCTTTCTGTAATTACCTGCATCTTAATTTCCCATTATTATTCAATATGTGGTGTGAGGCAAGAGTGTAATAATGTTTAGGAGAAACACACACTGCTTAATATATCTCTTGCCCGGGATGAATTGCAGAGCCCTTAAAAGTTTTTTTTTATTTCCACAAGGAATTAATTGAAACTGTTTATAATAATATTTTAATATGACACCGTGATGAAGCCTGCAAGAGCATGCTGTTAAGCTATAAAACTTGCTTCACTAGCTAGGACAGCCAAAATTCATTATATTTTCTGTTATCTTAATTGAGTTATCCCTCTGGAGCCGCATTTTAGCAGTTCCAGTTCCAAAGCCTCTAGGTAGCTTCTTGACATTTCCAAACTTCTTTACCTGGTTAGAATATGTGTGAAGTAAAAACGTCTTCCATAAACATAATTATTATTTGTTGTGTTTAATGGGGATACTTTGTATGACACCTTAATTATCTGTCTGCTATAATAGAATAATTAAATTATCTATATCTAAGGCCAAAACATTTTTTTTAGTTTTGGATATTGTAGGGAAAGATTCAATCTTCTAAAAGTTTTGTGTTTTTTTCGCTGCCTAATACCATTGGGGAATTTCCATTCATTTCCTTTGTGAAGACACACCAAGATTTAGGTGGGAATCTCTACAAATTGAAGGAAAATCAATTTTCCTTCAATTGTCACTGGCCGGTGTCCCCGTCACAAAGGTGTCCTCATTGGAATATTACCCCTCACCTCCTGTTTCAGTGACAGCCTTAAACCTATCACTTTCTGTCCCATTGACAATGATATTTTGGGACAAATAGAGAACAAATCTCCCCAGTGAGGACAGAGACAGCTATAAAAAAAACATGACCACGGTTCCAACCTCTCACCACTCTATCCAAAACAAATAAACAAAAACAAAAAAGTTTAGGCAAAAGTTATACTTTAATTATTGATCAATAACATGTACCAATTCTAGGGGATGTCTCTAAAACCAATTTAGTAAGAAGCAAGTCTCCAGGCCACAGTGAATACAAAGGGTTTCTAGTGGACTTGTTATCTTGTGTATCTTATATATTGGTTTTGTTTAATGAGGTGGACAATGCAAGAATGTGCAGAGTTTAGTAACACATAATAACCGAGAATACAAATTATTATAACTTGATAGCACAAAAAGATAAAATCTAATTAGCTGCTACGAGTTGCTGAGCTTTACACTTTGGACTACTACGTTAAATAAAGTTCATAATGTTATAACAGAAATAATACTAGTGATTAGTCAAAATAATAAGTACAATAGCTCTGTCCCTGTATTGACCTAACAATGTACGAGTGTAAGAGAGCGTTTGGGCCTATATTGATGGGCTTTGGTTTGCATCAGAACTTTATCCCTCTCCATACAAGTCAATGGGAATCAAAAGTAACTTAATGAAGGTTAATGCAGCTTAGAAGGAAGTCAGATTTCAATTCCTGTTTTATCTGACCTCTGTCCCTGCATTGACCTGACAGTGTGTTAGGGTAAGCAAACGTTCAGGCCTACATTAATGTGCTTTTGTTTGCTTCTGAACTGCATCCCTCTCCATACAAGTCAATGGAAAGTCAAAAAATATTTTGAAGAAGGTTGATGCAGATTAAAAGGAGGTCAAATGAGGGTCAGAATGTGGGGTCAACTGCAGGTCAGAAGGTGGGATCAAATGCAGTTTAGACAGAGGTCAACTGCAGATTGAAAGCACCTGTCAGTGAATTCTGAATGATCCCAGAAGTAAAATGTACCAGAAAGTAGGCTGAATTTACCCATCGACACAGGTTCTTAAAGTTTATGTAAGGCTTTTAGTTTTGCATGGGCATGGTAGGTTAAGGGTCAGGCTTTTATTTCTGTCTGGGTCACTGCTACAGTGATTCACGCTGTTTGTCCTGGTGACCATTGTCACAAGGACTCAAGTGTTAATTTATTTGTCCTTCAATGAACTAACAGTAGTATCACATTGATGTGTTTATTAGCTAGAAAAGGCTTTCATTTTAACAAGTTTGTTATAGCGTTTGCTGCATTTTTGGATATGGTAGGTGTTAATAAAAATTAGAAGATGCAGAGGGGCCCTATTTCACATTTTAAATTAGGCCAGAGAGGCTTTTAGCTTTGTTCCCTAACTTTCTTGATATACAGCTTTAAGGCCTTGGATTGTGGGATTTTGCATAAGGTGCTACAAAATGCGTTGGTTCCTCATAAATACTGGCTGACAGCAATACACATAACATAGACAGAATGATGCTCAGGAGTATGAACACAGTGCCAAAAATATTAGTAGTAGGTGATTTATCCACAATGTTCTGTTATTGTTCCTTTCTGAACTGATGAGGCAGGAAACCTTTCATGTCAGATTACTATTATGTATGCTGAATGTAAAACCAGATCAGGCACATAACCAGCTATAGTCAGAATTACTGAGTTCTCTCTACTGCTTGGAATTGGAAAGTATTTCTCTGTGTTCAGTTGTTTAGACAGACTCCAGCAATTTCATTAGCCAGCTAGCTGCCTGACTGGGTTCTGAGCAGACAGAAGCAGATCATTAAAATGTATGCGTTATTACCAGTGTTATAAGGCATTTCAATGACTTTTATTCCTGTGGTCATTTTCCTGTCCATCACCTACCAACTAGGTGAGTAACGACAAAAGCCACAACCGGAATAAATCAATTATCCGTGAGTCATTTTATCCGAGGCGATAGGGTAGGGTCTTCACAGACAAACAGGGGATTTCTCAGCTTTGTCTCCTTATATCACAATTAATTATTTGCCCTGTAAGACATTGACATGAGATGGTCATCATGTGACCTGAATGATTTTGTCTGTACTGGGCAATAAAATGTGTATGCCCATGGATTCTAGCATATCTCACCCCCACTCCCTGCAGACTAAAAGATTGTGCGTATCTTTGAAAGGAATCCTGTGCTTTGGCAAGCTGCCATTGCTGACCTCTTTCCGGCAATTCTAGTTGTCTGACTGTCATGCTGTTTCTCTGACTTTAGTACTTTCTGAATCATTGCAGCTACTGAAGTCAAAACTCCTGATCTTTGTGTTTGTTCCAGGTCAGTGACTCAGGAAATACTGAAGCCACTATATTGGTGTGACGACCAGATAAATGGTATTTTCAGAAGAAGACATCAGCAATAGCGGTTCCCATATCTCTCTGAGCACTGGTTTGCTTAAAGCCACTAGTGTAGTAACCCATAGCAGCAAATCATAACCCTTTTCAATTTCCCTGTCTACAGTAAACTAATGGAATCTGAATTTGACTGATTGCTAAGGATAATGGCACTTTTAACTTTGGCTTTTGCTTTTTGCATGATTCTTATTTAATATACTCTATTGAGTTACTACCTGCATTAAGAGACGGCACGACTATACATTGCAGAAATAATAAAAATGTCATGCTGATGCTTTTAATATACACTGCATAGTTAATAACATGTTAACAACAACTGCTTTGTATTTATGCGAGCAAACTGTTTATGCGAGCAAAGATTGTAAGATACCCTCATTGGTTATACAGATGGGGTTAAAGGGAAGAAAGGACAAGAGACATTCAGGGCATTTGCTTTGGTGGCATAAAGCCCTGAACACGTAGAATTTGATCACTTGTGAAGGCATAAGTTATCATAAGATATTGATGTCTGTGTTTCTTATCAGTCGGTCAGATCAGCTGCGGATAGAGAAAGTGAGGCGATCGGATGTCCTCACAAATTAACCTACAGAATGTCAGACTCTGTGCATCCGGTCATTGTAAACTGCAACGGGATTAAACATATATTGAAAACTGCATTTTCCTGTTGTAGCCCCTGAAAACAAGTTCTCCTTAAAGGAGAACTATGGGGTCAGTGTTTTTCCCCATAGTTCTCCTTAGGGTAACGGGAGGACACAAACTAGCTCAGTACCCGTTACCCTAAGCTCAGTATACCGCGAGCTACAGCTCGCGGTATACTGAGACGCCGGAGCGGATCCCATCGTAGATGACGGGATCCACCCAGCTGCGTGAGTGACAGCTGGCTCTGCCTATCTAGAGGCAGAGCCAGCTGTACCCGTCCCCTCCCCCGTCTGTTCCGCCAGTCAGCGCTGGCAGATCGGAGCGGGGAGAGGGGAATCCAGACCCTACCCCTGTCACGGCAGAGAGCCGTGACAGGATCGAGAGGTGAGCGAACCTGGTATGTGTTCGCTCACCTCCCGATCTACTGAGCCGACCTGTGACAGTCTCATTGTCACAGGTCGGCTAGAACTATGAGGTGAGTGGAAATCACTAATCTCATAGTTCTCCTTTTAACATGGGAAGAGGATGAGGAAAGGATTTAGTATTGGATTAAACTGCATTGTGGATTAGTTAGGATTTGGATTGGCAAGTTTGTTATCATGAATGCACACAAACAGGAAAGTGTATGATTCAGGCTCCATTTCCCACTGCAGGCCCAATATTTGGCAGGATGTATTTTTTTCTAAACAATGTATCTAAAAACAATATGTGTGTTTTGTCAGTTAAGTCATGCCCGACATTTGGCATTTCTATGGTGGCGTTTCTATTTGGCGTTTTTATGGTGTCTAACTATTGTGTTCTTTGGTGCCCTGGCATCCTTTTGCGGTCAACCAATCCAAGTGTAATTGCTTGCTCCAGTGAGTTTGATCACATGACATATCTAAGGTGTCCTTAGGTGAGGATGCGTTTTGTAATCTTACCATCCAATGAAATGTCTTGATTTTATATGGTCCACTATTTGCTCGTTCTTATCTTTGCTATCCATGGAATGCACAGGAGCCTTCTCAAGTAAAATCAATGCTAGTTTTTTCATGGTCCAACATTTACAACTGTAGGCAGCTATGGGGAACACAAAAGCATGGCCTAATCTCTCAAATAACTAAAATATATAAACCATACAAAGGCAAGATAGAGAAGCAAAATTGCATTCCAAAAGATTAAAAAAGATGTTTCTTCCTCCAGTTCTTCAAGCTCCAGCTTTCTCATAATCATTTCAGCATAGAGTCTGAAAGAAGAACTTTCTATATATCTAAATCAAAACCATTTTATTTGTTTGGGATAGAGCTGGAAAGGTTTGCAACCTCTTTCAGTTTTCTATTCCTGTCCATGACAGGAGTCATCTATCCCTCTATGTCCTGTTGACTATTGGCACTGGGGCAGTGATGGAAAGTCCATTACCAGGACAGAAATCTTCCAAGGGGACACTTGTTCCTGTGATAAATATCTAAGAGGGGATTTCTACTCACTTTGGAGAGATTTTTTTCTCACTTACTTTTGTGTCTCCAAGACAAAAAGCTAAAGGGAATCTCTCCACTAGGACACAGACAGAATAAAAAAACTTACTTGATAGGGTTTTGAACCATTACATACTCTTTACAAAACTTAAACAAAAGTTTTAGAAACTCTTTAATGGTGTTTTCGTTTATATGAACAGAAGGAACAAAATAGGGTACAGGGTGTATTTTAGATTTTATAACTTATTTGTTGAATATACTTCTGGAGAGAACCACTTTTACAAATGTACTAGAAAAAGCATTAGGGATCTTTATGGAAATGGCACAATAAAACATCCTACGTAAATTGTACTATAACATTTATTGATTTGTGTTACCTTTCTTTTATCACTAAAATGAACTGTAAAATGGCAACTGACAAAGGTATGCAAAGGGACAGGAAGGCAAATGATTGTAAGTAAATATCCCTTCCCTTCTTGTTAATACTCCACTGGTATAATGCATAATCATACCGCACATCTCAGATATTATTCTTAATAGTACCCCACTTGTCTCACATATTATAGTTGTTAATAATCTACTTATCTCACATACTATACTTATTAATATCCCAATCATCTGACATATTATTCTTATAAATATCCCACTTCTCTTATTAAAAGAGGACATCCCTTCCGCTGCGAGTTGTAATTTCCTTCCCCCGACCCTACCTTGTCCTTCTGTTTCCCTTTCCCTTTCATCCTTCTCTACTATCTGTCTGTCTTCATACTTAAAGGAGAACTATGAGATGAGTGATTTCCAGGTCGGCTCAGTAGATCGGGAGGTGAGCGAACACATACCGGGTTTGCTCACCTCTCGATCCTGTCACGGCTCTCTGCCGTGACAGGGGAAGGGGCTGGATTCCCCTATCCCCGCTCCGATCTGCCAGCGCTGACTGGCGGAACGGACGGGGGAGGGGGCGGGTACAGCTGGCTCTGCCTCTAGATAGGCAGAGCCAGATGTCACTCACGCAGCTGGGCGGATCTCGACGTCCATGTCGGGATCCGCTCAGGCTGCGGCGTCTCAGTATACCGCGAGCTGTAGCTCGCGGTATACTGAGCTTAGGGTAATGGGAGGATGCTAGTTTGTGTCCTCCCGTTACCCTAAGGAGAACTATGGGGAAAAACACTGACCCCATAGTTCTCCTTTAAATCTTTCTAAGTTCCTGTGTCTTTACCTGGTTCTTATACCTTCCTTTTCTATATGATGTTTTGTTTCCAATGGTACACATCGGGAGTTATTGTATACTCTCGTTATACTGGTATTTCACTACTATAAGATGGCTGGTGTGGGCCAATTTACCCTCCCATTGATGTTGGTTAATATGAGTGCTTCCGTTATGGAGGCTAAATTATTGCAGTGCTCCTGACATGGATACTATTACTTGTTTATTTACTGAACTGCCGTGATATCTTAAGTGGGTCTTGCACCCGGGTATACCATTGCCACATGCTACGCTGTGAAACGCGTTCTTCTCTTACAAATTCATGTTGTTTCGGGCAAGTTATCCTCTTGGGAGGCTATGCTCTGTGATTGTATGTATGTCTGTTTGTGTAAAACCTTCAATAAACACTTACTGGATTAAAAGAGGACATTCCATGTATTATACTTATTGATACCCCACTTGTCTGACATATTTTAATTCTGAGAAGACTCTTACAGCCCAATCACATTTTTATGTTATATTAACATGTGTTAAAAAATTCTTATTATTGTGGGGTCTATTCACAAAGCTGCCGAGGGCAGCCGAGTGAATGACCGATCAACGCAACACATGGTACATGGTACATGTGTGCTTGAATTCATTTTGAATGGCACTCTAATGCACATATGCCGTAAAAAAAAGGACCTACACTATAGCACATCACACCGCAACGCACACATGATAATGGTTTGTGTATCGTGAGGAGCTGCATTGCCAAAAATAGTGCAGGTACATTCTTTGTGCATTTAAACTCATTGATTGCCTATTCAAATCAATGGAATGCAACACACATCAACACCCAAAAAAAAACATGCATTAATCCGTGCATTAACTCACTTGACAAGGCATGAATGGGCCCCTAAACTTTTACATATTACAAATGTTATGAAAATCCTTTGATGTAAGCAAACTTGTGAGTTTTTGTTTTCTGTCCATTTAACAAAATTTGTCAACAGACATTTAGTGATTTTAAATGGTTCAGCAAATGCAAATTTCACTTGATAGAATTCTAGCCTGCCAAGAATTCATGGAGAGAACCTCATCTCTTCATCTCTGCGTCCTTCCCCTTAAGGCAAGAAAGATTAAGTTAGGCACAGGTTCTCTTCCAAAATTCAGCATCTGTCACTACGGCAATGATGCCCTGGCCCTCATCCCTACTTCACTCTTTGCTTCCCTTTAACTCTCCTGGCATATGTGGGATGTTCACTTCTAGCCCAGTTGGCAAGACCAAGGGTTATTTGTTTAAATATTAAAACTTGAAGCAATTAAATATCTCCTGATTGCAATATTGTCTGCTGGAGGCTAAGAATGCGGAGATATAAGGGTAGGGAGTGTCTATAAATAATACACGCAGAAACAAGATGAAATATTATAGACATAATTAGTATGTAATAAGCAGATATTTACATAATTTACAACATTGCTCTCAAAGCTAGAAGAGGTTCCAGGAGACCAGACTAGGTACATAAAAAAACAGGACAAAGGAGATAAGGATTGAGACAAAGATAGAAGAGGTTCTAGGAGACAAGACTAGGTACAGAAAAAACAGGACAAGACAAACGAGATAAGGTTTAAGACAAAGATAGAAGACGTTCCAGGAGACAAGACTAGGTACAAAAACCAGGACAGGAGAAAGAAGATAAGATTGGAGCTAGGTAAAGACAGATGCTGCAGAGATCACACAGGAGTCAACTGCACCAGGAGTTCAAGCCATATATTGGAAATAAAAATTGGAGCTAGACAAGGACAGGATTAACGAGGAATACTCTGGCAACCAGAAAGGCGAGTCCAGCAATGGAGTGCACAGGAAATAGCAGCAAATTCACTATTTGCTACTGGAACTGCCTATTAAAAATGAGCAACTGCTCTCCCTTTAATGGTACACTGGCCAATCAGGAGCCACTCTGGACCACTTTGGTGCACATGCACTGACAGATGGTCAAGCAGAGGAGGACCGACAGGGAGAAAATCATCAGACAAACATAAAAAATATGGACAACTAACCTTAAGATGAACAACAAAGACATGTAGTTTACAAGCCGGCTATAATGTTTGTCTGCCAAAAAAATGATCGACCAACAGGTTGTTAATCATTGGACAATGCAATAGCATAATTCTTTAATTTACATACAGAGTAAAAAAATATCCTTTGTTACTATTACCTTCACCTACTTATAAAGTCCAAATATATCCTTCAGCAGCAAACACTTAGACAAAATTATAGAGGCATACACACAGATACACAACCTCTGTTGCCATCATTGGAAAATAATTTCCAGAAACACTTTCCTTCTCAGCAGGTGTACCTATGTACTTCACATGAGGTGCCCTCTGTACAAACACCAGCTATGAAAACTTTCAAGATGACATGAAAATTGGGCATGTTTGTACAGAGATGGTCAATTTTTGCATTGTTATTCCATTTTAATAAACCCAAAATGCCAATGTACTCAAAAACAATACAGTAAAAACAGCTGTAAAGAGGGAGTTGAAAAGGCATGCTATAGTGTAAAGTGAATATGGTACATTTAAACTGACTCCAGGAAAACAGTATACCTGCTGGCTGTCTCTAATTTCCTTCTGGTGTTCATATTCTGCAATTAGCTGCCCTGCCAGCTAAATCCCTTTGGTGTTTGTTCCTAAGTTTTCAATGACTCTGGATGCAAGAGAAGAGTTTTCAGCTTTGCATTACCACCCTCTGTCATCCTAGATAGTATTCAATTCAGTCTGCTGATTGATTTATCTTTTTCCCTTCATCCTGAACTGTGTTAGCATTATTTTTGTGCTAGCCGGGACAAGAGTATAGTTATGACTTAGCAAGTGATTTACATACTCATACAACACATGTTTTTTTTATGGCTGGACACAGAAGATTGCACAGTTCTTGCAATGTATACCAAAAGTTCATCAATCAAAATTGAATCCAAGGATCCTAGAAAATTCAGCACTTCTTACTAGTGTTGATTGCTAGCTCTGGCCCTTCCCTAAGTTGCTATTGGCCAGTAACAATGCTGTTAAAAATTATGGACCATTAGGGACATTTAGAAAGCCATGGGGCCAGCAAAGATCTCTATCAGGAAGTGTTGAAGATTACAGCAGCCTAGGATTTAGGGCTCCCAGGCTGCAGAAGATGTGCAATCATCACTTGGTGCCTGTATTGCAGGGCTGGAGCCAGTTAAGTATTGATAGGCGTACACTGAGAGTATAGTAGACAAGAGACGGAAGGAAAGCTGCCCATACACCTTACAATTATCTGCAGATTTTCTGTGGTCAGATGGAAAAGGTGCAACAGATTCCTCCATCTACACTTAACTGTGTGGATGGAGTAATCTCCACCTGGACCAATCTGTTGCACTTTTCCCATCTGACCAGATAATTGTAAGGTGTATGGGCAGCAGTGAAATCAAGTGGTGGAAGTTAAAGGACCACCAGGTAGAAGGAAGGCAGCAGAGTGAAAAGACAAGATAACTATTGAGATAAGCGGCAGACAATACAGTCTGAGAAGCAACTGCACTGATCAGGGTTGAGATTTCTGTCTTTAAATTTGAACTTTGATCCCATTATACTATACAGTTACATATTATATTATATATTATAATATACAATTCCCGTGCAACATTTAATCATTCAGTACAGAACTTGAGAGGCTTCAAATGTGTTTCCACTTTTGCAGTTAAATTTGAGAAAACCCCCACTGCATTTTTTGTTAAGTGTTCCTTTTAGCACATCATACCTAAAAAAAAAAATATTTTTAAAATATTTCCTACCTTTTATGTGTAGCTGGCCTCTGAAGTTATAGGAAGATCATTCTGTACCCTTAAAAGGACAAGGGACAATCCTAGCTTCCTCTTTACAATCTTCTAGATCTTTAACAGACAGTCTTCAGATCTAGTTTACAATTTATAATGAGATCTGCACAGTACAGACAGGGTTTCAAAAAAGAGAAAGTAATATGTAAGTAATATGTAAGCAGCATTTTAAATTATGCTATGTGCATGACAACATAGAAAATATAAAAATGTTGTCATCCTAATTTGGTTGCAAAAGTGGAAATATACTTTAAAGCAGTAAAGCTTGATGGATGTTCATTTGTGACTGTCTCTGTCCAAAAAAGTATTAATAAGTAGCTGCAATGCATTTTGGGAACTGCAAGTACTATTTCTGCAGGTTAGTACAGTATGTTGTGTCGAATGTATATAGATAGATAGATAGATAGATAGATAGATAGATAGATAGATAGATAGATAGATAGATAGATAGATAGATAGATAGATAATCAGCCAACTGAGATAGGTATTCTAGTAATAGAGACAGTTGCCCTATGTATATGGGTCTATAGAATGGGAAAGGGTTACAACATTTGTCTGGTTTTCTATTCTTCTTGTAATTAAGACAGTTACAGTCCAGGCTGTCCCTAGTATACATAAGACTATATATTTATACTGCCTCCTTTGTTCTTTGTCCTGTATAGTGTGGGTTAGAACATCTGTCAGGTTTTTAATAATGTTTGTGCTCTTGTTGGGAGAAAAAAAATGTTATTTTAATTCTTTTAGCAGAGTAGGGAAGGGTTGGAACCTCTGTTAAAGCCCATCTCCATAAAGCAACGTTGACACCTGAAGATGGCACCTTACCCTTTTGTAGTCTAGAAGATAGAAGATGCAGGACCTGGCATGTCGAATGACTGCAGATTTCTGCAATTAAACAAAGCTTTATGTTCAGATTTTTTTTTAATTCATGGTGGAGCAGTGGTTAGCACTTTTGCCTAAAACACCAGGGGGCCCCCGGTTCAAATACCAGTCAGGACACAATCTTCAAGGAGTTTGCATGTTCTCCCTGGGCTTGTGTGGGTTTACTCTATTTTCCTCTCACAATCCAAATCCATGCTGGAGGGTAATCAGCCCTAGTATGCATATAAGATAGTGACCTTAGGTGTAAGTTCCTTGAGGGCTGGGATTGATGTAAACATGCAGTATGTAAAGTGCTGCGTAAATTGTTAGGCTATATAAATACCTATAACCATAAATACATTAATCCTAGAAATGAGAGGGTGTGTGTGTAGGGGTACATTAAAAGTTTGGCCAGGGATCAACTTTAATATTTTACTTCCTGTCCTGATGACAGTGGTTAGTGAATCAAGAAGTAAAAGGAAAGTGTGGCTCTAGCCCTTTCCATTTTGGCCAAATCTACCAAAAAAGTAGGAGTTGAGTTGCTATCTCTGGAAAATATTTTAAGTCTTGTTACATGTGGTATGTAAACTATATGACATGTTTACATTTAGACGTTAACTGTGTAACTTCGGGGGTTGAAAGTAATAAAGAAGAAAAAGCAATAAATGTTACCCATCAGCACCAAGCAAATAATATCCATCACCGCCAAGTAAAAGAATGGACTTATCTACACCCAAACATCCATGTGGTTTTTCTCTCTGATATCTGCCGGTCTGAAATATAGATTCACTCTCCACATCCTTAATTCTCTGTGCTGTTCTTATTAAGCCCATATATAAGGCAGAGTTAGGTTTTCTATTCCATTATCGGTCATGTGCCCTGTCTTTAACAATAGGAAGAGTACCTCTGTATACACAGGTCATTTTGGTAAAAGATAAGCCTTTAAATGTTAAAAATTGGCTACACCCCTGGATTAAATAGGAACCTTTGTTTTATTATTACACAGTCTAGAAGAACCAGCCATTTCGCTATGTGCTTCTGGCTGAATTCACCTCATCTTCTAAGCCTTTTGGTTATTTTCTCAACTTTCCCTCATGCGTGAGTGTTTCAGTCTATTATCTGAAGCGATGTCATCCATAAAGCATCACGCCTGTCAGACTCTAACTTTCCTGTTGGAGAGAATGTGAATCTTGCCTCGGCATAATATGACTTTCCAGATTCCCTACGTCTGCCGCCGCCGCTGCTCTCTTCTGCTGACACTGCAGCCAAACCAACTGGTTTGATACTCGGCCTGATGGCTCATAAATCTTTGCCGTTTGACTGTGTGAATGGTTATGTCCTGGCAGGAAACTCACAGACGGCTGAATATCTGTAAATGGGCCTTATTCTCACATGACTATGGGACACAATCAAATTTCAGAGTCTTGATAAGCAGGAGTGAGACATTTAGGGACACGCTGTGTGAACGTGATAACTATTTCTCCCCTTTTGTATTATAATACGACGAGATACCAACCACCTGTCGATGACGTTTTTCCTCTGCCTCAAATTGCAAGGGGAATTGATTTTTCGTCCTTCGTAGTTGCGCAACTGGCAGTGCAATTTTCTTCCTGTCACCCGGGTATTTGATGGGAGGAGTGTGACCTATGCATGGGCACGTTAATACATTCTTGGGAAATGAGCAAAGGCAGATAAAGACCTGTGTCCAGATAGAGAGGCAGGTCAATTTACTGTATGCAGTCCAAGCAATGTTCTAGCATGAGATACCAATGACAGAGCAGAACTAAGAAGGCTGAAAGTACCAGCAGACACAATAATGACTAAACTCTTTAACTCCTGCACTACTTCATCACACAATAATATCCAGGTTTACACGTACTACCTAGTGTGTTTCTTTTTATTAACTTCAATTTCTCCATTTTTGATGCAGCTTTCTGGCCCTTCAATGTTTTATTCTAATTTGACTGGTTGATATGAATTATGTGTACATTTATCTGATGCAAATTAATATCTCAGCCACTCAGTGTGGCAGCTTATTCCCATTAAAACATTAATTGGGCTCCTTCCAAGCTTAGGGGTCTATTCACTAAGCTGCCGAGGGCAGCCGAGTGAATGACCGATCTGAAGTGAAGTGAGCCGAACACTGTTTGGCTATTCACTTCAGGCTGGTACGGCTGATTTCAGCCGTACATCGGCTGAAATCAGCCGTACATCGGCTTGCTTCGGGTCGGCCGAATCCAACATGTTCGGCCGACCCGAAGTGCAGAAGGAGTTCGACTCAGCCGATCCAACATCTTGATCGGCCGAGCCGAACCTCCGGCAGGCTTCTCAATGCTGTTCGGGCTATTCTTAAAGATGCCGAACAGCAGTGAGTGAATAGCCGAATGCCGCTGAGCGGCATTCACCTCGGGTGTTCTGCTTGGTCCCTCACAGGGGCCGAGCAGAACAGAAAAAGAGGGAAAAAAATCAAAAAAAGTAAATAGAAAATGATTGTGCAGAGCTAGCAGTGACAGCTAGCTCCACCCAATAGTTTCCTATTGTCCGGCGGCTCTGCTGCTGTAAAACAAAAAAGAAAAAACAACTCTCCTGGGCGCTCTGGGAGCCTCCCGCTCCCAGCTGCCCAGGAGAGAAACACTGCTTTTTCTTTTTTTCCCCTTATTCTGACACGGAGCGATGTCAGAATAGAAAAAGAAAAAAAGCTGTCGGCCGGCCAATGGCCGGCCGCACGGCCAGCTTCGGCTTTCAGCACGGCTCAGCCAAGCCGATGCATATGCATATTGGGAATAGCACCCCTTCGGTTCTACTGAAACCGAAGGGGTCCTGGGGCCGTAGCTAGCCGAAGGATCGGCCAAAGCTACGGCCATGATCCTTCGGCAGCTTCTTAGTATATTTCAGTATTCAACAGTGACATACACTGTATGGCAAATCTAGTTGGCTTACCTAATGACATTTTTTTCTTAAATACATACATGGGGGTATATTTGTGAACCTGTAAATGTGACATTCATGTGAACCTTCCTGGTACATGTGTTTTGAATTACAGGGAGTGATTAACCACATATAAATGTTTGTTGGATGTCAGATTGTCTACTTGATTTATACGTCCAATGTTGCATTCACCAAATAGTTTTATTAATTAGTAATAATATAGACCCTTTGGATCTTAAAAAGAGGGAGTGTTTCCTTCTGGAATCATGGAAACATTTTTAGGTGGCCCTAATACTTGTTCCCTTAATTACAGTATGTGGCAACGAAGCCCACCATTGCCCGAGTTGCAACTCAGGGCTTGGAGTCCAGATCATTAAAGAAGTGAACTGAGGGGTGAGACTACATACCTGAGGATTACCTTGCCAGCACTTATACCCCCTGTGGGATCACAATTGTGTATGGAAACTCTTATTTTCTGGGGTGCAAAGGTGTTAAAGTGGATTTGCAAGGGTGTTTTTCTTTAACCATTTTTAGGCATCAAATGATGACAGGACAGGCAATGCTTGAGAACCCATGTTTTGATAGAGCGACATTAATGGGGTGGGAAAGGGGGTGAGGTCAAGTAGGAGGCCACCAGGAGAGGCATATTGAGTTAGCAAAACATTATAAGAGCTTGGTGGTGTATGAATAGATCTCATTGCAGGCAAGAATTGTGAGAAGTGGCGCTGTCAAGTTGCATGTACTAGACCAGTCAAGCTGTGGACTGTCTTTTTTTCTCATGACTTTGTCAAATACCCCCCACATGGTTCATCAGTAGATCTTTCAACAGACATAAGTTGCAGCAGTATTAATAAAATATGAATTACCTTTGTGTAAAATAGCAGTTTCAACCTTTTTTTAGTGGAGGCACCCTATAAAAGTATGCAAAATCTCGAGACATCCCAGTCTAAATTGTCACAGATTTTTTTTTCTTTTTTTTTTTAAATTTTTTATTTCAACAAAGATTTTGAGAGGGACCCCAAGAAAAAATACACAAACAAGTGGATTTCCCCCTTCACATTTAAGATTTCCCCCTTCACATCAGAAGCCCCCTTCACATCAGAAGCCCCCCTTTCACATCAGAATTCCCCTTTTACATCATCACTCCCCTTCCCATCAATCATCATTCCCCCTTCACATCACAACCTCACTCATCACAACCTCACTACCACAACATTTTGAGGTACACCTGAGGAGGCCAGAAGGCACACTAGGCACATACTAGTCTAAAATACTTGAGGGCCTAGTGTTGCAACTTGCCAGCAACTGCTGACCATTTGGCTTGGGGAATCACACTAGTTATAACCTGCTTTAGATGCATAGAAACAAATTAAAATGAGGATTTTAAGCTGAATTCCTCATGTGTAGTATGGCAAATGTGTGCAAGGCGGAATGGGTGGGTCCTACAGGGCAATCAATGGTAAATCTGTCATTAAATGAGTGATTCAAGTTCTGGTGGTTGTAACATTTGTTTTATAAAATGTGTTGGATTTTCATATGGATATGGGAACATGATTAAGATCTAGATTTCCCATTAATGAAGGGGAAATAAATTTACAACAAAATCAGAGAATGCCATTTGATCTAGTGAACACGTGGGCGAACCTGGCCGACAAAAGCATTCCTAAATATGGTGAAATTATGGTAAAAATTCAAAGACATGCCACTAGCAAAAAAAAGGGGCAAATCAGTGGAAAACATATAATTCACTGCTATATAAATATGACATAATGCAGAAACACAGATAGTAAAATATATAGGCCCTTTCATTCGCCAGTTTGATAAACAGTGTTATGATGTTTGTATATGTACACTTTGGATATGATTAAGAGCTACAGAGTACAACATCATTGCATATCATGATCCCAATGCATGGGTCCCCGGAGAGGTCAAAGCAAAATGGGGCTGTTAAAATTCCAGTTTTTTTCCATAGAGTTGCCTGCGGTGTAATAACATCTACACACATTAATCTTCCTGAATAGCATCAATAGCTTAGCAAGAGCATATCATGCTACCATTTACATTTTAGCTGCCCCTGGCTGATAAATAAGCTTTAAAATGCGGTCTGAACTTTCCAGCTGTAATTTATTGCACCATAAATTGAGCATTTGTACGGGGCCTAGGTCTTCTGCACCACTTTTACATATGAACATGTTAGAAAAACAAAAGTGTGAGGGTAAGAAAAATGATGTCAGGAGGGAAATTACCTGTTCCGATATGGGGAATCATGTTAGGGTGTTTTTCAATGGAACAGCAGCTCATGAAAATGCAGTCAGAGCAGCTTTATGCACAGGCTGAGTATAATTAATGACATAATTTGAACTGTACTGTGTTTAATTCATCGCTGAGGTAGTAATGCATTCATGAAAAAATGATATCCATTTTTATATGTCTGCAGTGTTACAGGGTACAAAGCACTTAGACAAAATAGAGCAAATTCTTGAAAACTGGAGAAAAGAAAATGAGCACAGACTGAAGCCCACAAAGACCAATCAGAATTCCTGTTTATTTATTTTTTTAAAAAGGTAAATCTTGATTGGTTACTTTTAGCAACAAACCCATTGTTGTGTTTATTTTCTTTTTGTCCAGTTTTTATTAAAGATATATTAAAGTCAGAAGGTTTTTAAGCTATTTCAAGTGCTGATGAAATCACTTACAATGGATCCTGCTTCGTGATGTTTAAAAGTTTTCGTTTTCTGCAGAATTAGCTGGCCTTCTGAACACCAGCTCTGATACTGTTTTAGGGTGACTTCTTTCCCTTGTAGCCTCCTATGGACTCCTTTCCCTTACGGGGTCCTATGGAGCCACCCTTGTGTGTGCTAGTTTGCTGTTTGTGTCTCCATAAACACACAGGCACAGGAAAGCCACCCCCTGCTCCGCTTTCCTCCTTCCTCCTTTCTCCAAGCTAGTAGATGGACAGATGCTGGAGTTTGCTTTGCCCCTTATGTTCTTGTACTGGACAGGAAATTCAGGGAAACCAAGTTGAGAGTTGGAGTCAGCTGTTAGGAAAAATGATGTGTAAAGTGCAAAGAAATAATTTACTAGGCAATGTATATTTGCTTGATTTGGATTTATTATTGAGAAATGTTTGTGAGTTTAACACTACTTAATCAGTCCCAGTTGACCTTTTCCCACTGACAGTATGGACAGAGCTAGGAAAGTTCCTATGTCAGTTGTTAAAAAGCCAGTGGATTGGCAGATTAAAATATTCACTATTCAGGACCCGATTTCCACCATTGGAGACTGTAGGCACACAACCTTTTGGCAGCCAAATGAACCTCCTTTTGATAGGATCACATCTCTTGCAGATAATATTTTGGTTTTACTGGTCATTAGCCATTTTAGAATATTGTGACTGTGGAAATTCACTGAGTGATGATTGAGTGTCTGCTGATGATAGGAAAATGTCTGGTTGATAACTGTTCAGAGAAGTTAAGCCCTACACAATGAACAACATTGTGTATGCAGTCCAGTGCAGTGAGGAATGCTCAGAATTGCATGTCGGTGAAACAAAGCAGCAGCAACACCAGCGTATGGCACAGCATAGAAGAGCCAAACCCTCTGGTCAGGTTTCGGCAGTGTACCTACACCTAAAGGAAAAAGGTCACTCCTTTGAAGACAGTCAAGTACGCATCCTAGGCAGGGAGGAGGACTGGTTCAAAAGAGGTGTGAAAGAGGCCATTTATGTAAAAATTGAGAAGCCAAACTTGAATAGAGGTAGGTGGAGGGGTGAGACATTGATTGTCTGCCACATACAATGCTGTCTTAACAAGTACCATGACCTGGATGAATGATAACCTTCACAGACATACAGGGAGAAGCCACTTCTCCCTGAACACAAGTCCCTGAAAATGTCTCTGTTTTGAAAAATAAATTGTTATCTTTATGCAGGTTGTATTCTTTTCCTATTGTTTAATAAAACATTGGATTGCATATACTTGTTATTCTTCCATATAGCACCATAGACAGCTGTACTTAAGGGTAATGATCACTTGCACATAACACAATCTAAATGTTAGTTATTACCACAATGGAAACAATGTTAATGTGCATGTATAGCCAAAACGTTGTTATGTTTGTTTTGGATACAGTAGTGAAATAAGTCAGTTTATTTTTTTCCTTTCTGAGTTCCTGTAGGGAGATTTCCTATCACTTCCTATGCTATAGATGCAACATTATCTCTAAAAAGTGAGGGGATTCCCCCTTTTAGACAGCAGTCACAGAACAGATGTATCTGCTGGGTAATTTACCTCACCTCTTATTCTGGTAACAAGTTCTTTAACTAATAACAGCAATGTATTTTATTTGTGTATCATTTGGCTGTAGATCCTCAAATCATCTATCTCTGAAATTATGCTGACACTGTCCTTCCTTCTGGGGGGGGGGCTACTTTTTGTTCCTCATGGTCCCTGTGTGTGTGTTATAAAGCACCCACTGCTCCAAACTCGCTCCCGTGATGGACTACAATCTCATGTTTAGTTTACTAATTTGTATTGAGATTGTAGTACATCACAGGAGTGAGCTTGGAGTGGTTAGAGGCTGCATTTAGCATGGGGCTACACAAATATAAAGAGTTTTGGAGCTGCTGGGAGCCAAAAATGGTAGTGAAACTGTTCTGCCAACAGTACATCCAGATACAAAAGAAAGACAGAAATAAATACTGTAACCATTAGCACACTGTAATTGTTACTGCTTTTGTGCTTTGTCTATGATTGAAACAGTTATTTAACCAATATTTGACATGCAAAATATACTTTTTTCACTGCCTTTTACAAAGGCAAAGAAAGTGTAGATTATGAGTTGAAATAATGATTGATGCTGATAAAAGGTGATAGATGATGACAATGAATATGATTACTATTATTTTAAGTCAAATAAATGGGTTCCCATGAGAAAAACATCTTCTCACTCATGTCCTTTGAAATACTTGGTACAAAAATTTGCACTATAGATTTCTTGCTGCATTCACTGATCACTGATCAGAACTGCTGCACATCACATCTACAATATGCCTAGTAGTAAACCAGAAACCCCGTTCTTTCTGTTTTACAATTGAAAGCAGTGAGAAGACCATTTCCCAGCATGCAGTATTTACTGCACAATTATGGGAGTTTATTATGCTGGGCGTAAAGACTAGAAGAAAACCTTTTACAGTCTCCCTGCCACGTTCAATTGTCCTTTGGAACGACAAGTGAAAGTTTGGAGAGAAAACACAGTACATGTTTGGGCTGCATATCATTACAGCTACAATCTCAGAGCTTTGCAGCAGATTCATTTCCTGTCCATCTATACTGGAGATGCTTTACTGTTATTTACAGCGGTATAACACAATAACAAATCAATAGCGAGATAGCACATCGCTGATTGCCTGCCAGTCACAGGTGGTCATTAGTCCTCTTATCTTTCCATTACCCTCATCTCCTGATCCAGATTTATATGTGGTCATGATTGGATAATTAGAATTCCATTTCTATTAGACGATGTAATGCACATCTGGACTCGGTAATTCGCAATCTCCAATAAATAATACAAAAATAGTCTATATAAAAAAAGATAGGCCCTAAAATAACTGCAAAGGTAACTGCACTGATCAGTTTTCCTTGGAAGAGACAGTAAAGGGGTTTATTGTATTCTATATGCATGGCAGTTCTCTAGCTCATTCTTCCAGTATGAAACGTTCTTAGGTTTTATCAGGTTGTAGATCCTTCTGTCTCATGTTTGTAGAGTTCAAATAGGCTTCTAAGGAGCAGATACAAAGTGCATACAGAGGGAGATACAGTAAAATAGGACGTGGAAGTGCTTGTATGAGGGCTCCTACAGAAAATGGCATAGGCCTAAACAATGTTTGCACAACACACTCAGCTCATGCACCTCCAATGTACTTTATTTAATAAAGATGCCTTCTAATACGAGATTCAGCAATAGTATGCAGGAAGGATAAGAACAAGGTCAAGCACGCTTTCTGCACAACTTTATTTTTTTATTCACAATAAATAGCTTTTAAACATTTGTTCTAGGGCTGCAACAAACTAATTGATTGATCGATAATAATCGATTATGAGAATAGTTGTCAACTATTTTCATTATTGATTAGTTGGTTGGATTTCCAAGCTCTCTCCTCCGCACTGGGAGGAGGGCATAGCAAGCAGTGACAGGTGCAATAGCCAGCCTGCTATTGCAATTTGAAATGGCCAATAGCAGGCTAGCTATTGCACCAGCCTACTACCTGCTGTATTTATATTCAGCTGCCGTTTGTTGAATCTTGCCACTGGCAGCTGTCATTCTCTGACTGAAGCTATTCAAACGCCATGTGCTTACAATACAATAATAATTTTTTTAAATAAAACTTGGGGAAAAAGTCATTTTCGGTTTCGTCCTGACAAATTCTGCTGCGAGAGGTGCGTTGTAGTGCCATTCATTTCAATGGCACGCCAAACGCACTTCCCACCCACAGTGTGATTGCCAACACTGAAATGCACGGCTCTGACTTCCAGTGCAGTGTGATTGTAAAAAATGGTGTATGCAGTTTTATTCTGAAGTAAACTTTATGTTTGTAACGCTGCATTTGTGTATTTTATTTAATTTTTTATCTGATTAATTGATTAATCAAAAAGTAATTGGCCAACTAATCGACAATGAAAATAATAATTGGTTGCAGCCCTAGTTTGTTCTGTCTTCTTCTAATATGAAGTACAATAGAGTTTCATGACCTGACATCTGTGTATTCATATAATTAATATTTCTATAGCGCTTACTGGGGTCTCAAAGCACTTTTTCTGCTCTGGGTGGCAGCCATCTTGTTGTGTTTGGTAGAATATCTGACAAGAGCCAATTTTAAAAAGGAAATCAATTAAGCTACCAGCATGTCTTTCAAGTGTGAAACCCATGCAAACTCAATACTGCACGGTACTTAAACCCAGGACCCTAATGCTGCAAAGCAGAAAGACTAACCACTAGACATGTAAATTTAATTTTGGTCAGAATGTATATTCGGACAAATTTCATTAAATTGGGATGCATCTGAATTTCCTAATTTGAATGTGTCCGAATGCAAACAGGGGGGTTGCTGTTGGGGGTTGCCTTACAGGTACAGTCATGTGACTTCATGTTGTCGAGTAGTGAGAGTTGTTAAGAGTAGTAGGCAGGCATACAGTGTCAGAACTAAAATGACCACCCCCCAAAAAAATAAATAAGTTAATTTATAATCAAAGAACCCCATCCAAATAAATCTGAAACAAAAACTCGGATCATTCAAAAACAAAAATTCAGATGGATCCAAAATCCGAATAACAAATCAAATCAAATTTCGGATCCAAAATCTGAAAAACGAAAGAAATAAAAATCCAAATTGATGCAAAACAAAACAATTTTTTTGCAGGGTTACATGTCTGCTAACCACTAAGCCACTGTGCTGCAGCTAGCCTAAAGTGCATTTAAAACCCTTGAGAAAGTTGTGTGGGGGTTAAAACCCCTGTCAAATTGTGTTTCCTTCTGTGTCCCTGCTAGGGAGCTTGACTCTATTTTTTTTTAAAGGAAAATCTAAAATTGTGTGTTGTCACCAGAATAAGAAGATAAATCATCCATAAGTAACTTGTACTATTTACAACTGTCTAAGAGGAGATGTCCCTCACTTTGAAAATATTTCCTCTTATTTCCTGTTGTGTCTTCAGGACAGGAAATTAAGGGAAATATGTCCCAGTGGGCACATATGGCAAAAAAGGAAAGCTGGTAGGGGCATTTCATCCAAAAAATGGCCTACTTTGTAAAAAACTTTGTAAAAAAACCTACTTTACATTCTATACATCTGGAACAGTATTGTTTCAGGACTACTGCTTTGCTGAGTGTAACTACTTGTACATGGAAAGGATCAGGGTGGAGTTTGGCACTTCTAGGCAGAACCTTTGTTACAGACTTGAATGCAAAATTATTGGCAGGCATGTCTGAAATTGTATGTATGAAATTATATGTACCCATGGATTGGAGACTTTACAGATTCCTGTAATTCTAGACTTCACCATAGTGAAATTAGTGAAAGAGGTGATATGTTGTATCTCATACTGATCACTTGTTTTGTGTTCATAATTGTTGGTATTATAATTTAATATTTTGTATATTTTTCAGGAAGCAATGGAGAGCCTTTGCCGGAATCACTGCCTTCTGCCCCAGGTACCCTTCCCCATTTCCAGATGGAGCCTGAAGATGCCTACATCATTAAAAGCAATCCCATCATTTTACACTGCCGGGCTATACCTGCAATTCAGATCTACTTCAAATGTAATGGAGAGTGGGTGCATCAGAACGACCACTGGTTTGAAGAGAGTGTGGATGAAAGCACAGGTAAAGACTGCTTCCCTGACCGGGAGATTAATTATTTCGTAGACTAAACCAAGTTCCACATGGAGTGTACTTAGATTTTTTTACATTAAAACCTTAACGTGGAACTCCAGGTAAAATGTTTTTTTTGCCTGGAGTTCCACGTTAACTCCAGGCAAAAAAAAGGCATTGGCAACAGTGGTGAAGAGTTAGAAACTCTCTTGATTTATCATTTCTGTCTATATCTACTAACCTTCACTACCGGTCAGTGTTACAAGCACAGAATGCAAGAGGGAATCCAAAATCCCCTATTTAGGCCTAAAGTCAGTGCCAGCATTAGCACAACAATTTAATTTCACTTACATATGCTAATAACTGGTTTACCTTCTTTTGATTTTTTTTTTATCCTTTGCTAGTTCATAGAATCTGACAAGATATGTGTGTTGCAGTATATACAAGAAGTGATAGGTCTGCTTTACAGAAACCCTTATGTTTTCCCTGTGTGAAGCAGATAGGGATTTCCTTCCCACGTAGAGTGTTGCACTGGCCTTGAACTCAGAAGAGCTTGGGAGTGAACTCTATGGGTTCATTCTCAGCTACTAGGAAATCACACAACATCCTTAAATTAACTCTGTCTCTATAGCAAGATAAAAACAATAGTACTGTCAGATTTAAAGTGCAGGGGCATGAGTGAAGTGGAGGATATTGTCCTTTAGGTGATGGGGGGACCCTGGGAGAGATGTCTGGGATACTCGGGAAGGGATGTATTAGTGGAATGTCACCCCTAACCCGGAATACAGGTGGGAGACCCACTATTCGGTTAAGAGGGAATCCACTGGAATAACAAGTGAATATGAGGTCAGGATACTAGAAAGACATATGCCTACCAGTGTCTTACCCCAGGACTAGAATGAGACTCACATACCATAGGTTTTGTTTTATGTTTAGGTTATTCAAATAACCATGTTTGATTTAAGTTCATATAATTTTGTGATGGAAAATCACGGCATAGTAGTTTACATCATAAGTATTTATATGCAGACAACACAGGAATGCTAACCTCCTGACCTACACTATCTTCCTATGCCTAGTCAAGTGGTTCTCAATACAGCCTCATTAAGTGGCAATTTAATTGATTGTGTTTCCAACTTCACTTGCTTTGTATGCTTTGACTGTTTGAAATGTAATACTTTATCTTGAAATGTCTTGCATTTTGTTTTTGTAATCTACTTTTGAAAATTTATGAAAATAAAGAAATTGTTATTCAAAAAAAAAAAGTGCAGGAACATGCCTGTAAATGTGCAGATATCAGCCATGCTTAAAATAGTGTCTAGCAGCCCTACTTGACTCTTCTGCCACAGGATGTCAAGCAAACATTTCCATCTACTGTGGATGCTTAGGTGTTTTTGCTGCAAATGATCAATCTTTACAGTACCTCATCTTTTCTTGACTTTTCCTATCACCTCTGACAAGGAAACAACCACCTTTGCTCATGGTGAAGGGTTTTGAAAGTCATTTAGAAGATAAGAGTGACAAACTAAAAGTAAAGATTAGAAAACACAGAGATTAACACACACGTTCAGGCACGTAGACTTAGCAAGTAGACTGGGGACCTAGCATTTTTTCCAAAAGAGGAGGATTTTTAGCTCCAAATCTAGACAATTGCCATGTAGGACCTTCAAAAATATAAACATTGTACCTTATAACACATTCACATAAAGAGGAACTCTACCCATATCTTCAAAATAACAACAAAGGCAACTTTAGAAATGTTTAGTAACGACAATCTACAAACAGACACTTCTAGATAATTGCCAGTGTTGTATTCTTTGCATACCTTGTTTTTCTTTTTTCCCCATTCTTCTCACAGTGGCCATTTTCACGAAGGGCAAATTAATCCATCTACCTTTACTTCCCGGAACTCTGACACATGTGACTAGGACATGTGACTATGCACATCATCTCTGAGCTCTTGTGAGATTACAGATGAGATTTCCTGGCAATGCTCTGCTGGTGTAACCTTACCAGGATACAATGCTTGGGTACCACTTTTGCCAAAGAGAATCAGGAAGTAGAAAACAAGAAATTGTAAAATGAAAACATATTTGTGCAACTAATGAATGTACGATGACTTTAATAGCAGCATGTAGAGCTGTATGCTAATGTGATTTTTAGCCAAAGGGGGTAAAGGTCCACTTTAAGGATTTGCACAGGCAACACATTATTTTGGAACACCTTTTCAGCTGGACCATGACCCAGACTCTTGCTGCAGAATGTGAAGAAAAATAAGCTACACATTGCACAACAATACCTCCCAAGGGAGAACAACAACTTCTCTAATAAAAAGTTTCCGCAAAGTCATCCTAGCAAGCAAACATGTTATTGTATAAAGAACCTAACATTAGCATATAAGCACCTAATATTGTAATTTAATCATTAGTAAAGCCTATAATATATATTTTTCATTATCACCTCTAGTTCTCCTGTCTCTTTCCGTTCTTTCTCTGATCTTGTGCCTGGAAGGAAGAGAGATACAAGATCTGAGAATGAACAGAGAGATGGGAGGCAATGGTGATATGAATACCGTAGATGAGGTACTGTGAAGACTGATCATTTGTAGCAGGGATATCAAGTCTTCTGCCCTGTATTGTGGTGCCGCGCTGGGTAAATCTCAGGATTGTGTGGACAAAAGTACAAATCATTTGGCAGGTAAAACAGTTCTCACTCATATATCTTTTTTATATGTATATTTTGTTCTTTGCTGAAGTTCAGCTTTAAAGCAGCTCATGCTAGTTAGATCAACAATGTAACATAAGAAGGTGAGACAGTAGTGATGGTGAGGGGCATGTAGAAATGACTGATCAGCCTTGTAGCCTTACGCAATCACATCGACAATTTGTTGATAATCCACACATTGAAAGTAAGCCAGTTTGTGGTTTCAGTAGCATTCATGAGTTTGTTGTAACCCTTTCATTGCCTTGATATATTACATACTTTAGTAGCTATCTAGGACATGGTGAAGCAATGCAGTATGGAATATGCTGTTGCCAGTCAAGGGTTAACTAAGACCGATATTCTTGTTAACATAAAATAACTGGTATTTCTGTAAGGGAAAAATATGTTTCTTGGATAATCAGTTCTGTCTTGCGAGAACATATGTGAAATGTGTTGCCTGAGTTTAATTCTGAGACAGACAGATACGCGATACATTTTCATTTTGGAATACAGAAATAGCATGTACGCGTCCCCTGATTTACACTGTTAAATAGGAGAATCTGAAGAGAGAACAGAACAATCGCACACAGTAATCCAGGTTACACCATGCTGTGTGGTACCCTCTCGTAGTTAACAATCTCTAGCGTATGAGTAACTGAGAATGTGTCATCCAGCTGCCTGGAAATAAATTCAATTAAACAAAATCTGACGTCCGAGTATTGTTCAGCCGTCTGTAGGATTGACAAGAGAACATCCTTTTGACAGCGGTGATTAACGAGGCAGGAAAGTTTCCTTCCATGTCAGAAAGTTAGCACCTGTCATATTAACTTCTGCCTTATTTTTAAAAAAATCACACAGATGGAATGATGAAATGCAGAGCGGTGTGACAATGGGACTCCAAGGACTATGAAGAGGGGTCTAGATCACAATAAATCAGTTCAGAGGATTAAAGAGCAATTCCAGACAAGTGAAAGCAATCAGGAAGCTACTTATGCATTTGTGCATAGCAGAAAGTTAATTCAAATCTGACTTGTGTTATCACCTGCCTCCAGTCTCCACAGACCATCTAACAGGCTTAACAGGAGGGAGGTTTGGTTGTTCTTCCAAAATTAGAATAATATCCTGATTAAGGCTCCTTTCACATGGCTGTTCTGCTCCCATCAGGTAGACCTGATGGGAAGCTCATTGTTAGTCTATGGGCTGGTTGATGTAAATGGACTTGCGTCTGTTTACATCCGATTAACTCTGAGTCTGTCTAGGTCTTGGTGGATCTGAAGGTGACAGATTGTAGGTAATTGGATATAAACAGACACATGTCTACTTACATCCGACTGTCCATACACCTAACATGGGTCCAGTGGACACAGATGTCACAAAAGTGCATTCCGTACTGCTCGTGCACCGATCCTGTTGATCAGAATGGCCAGGCACCCCTGTGAAAGGGGCCTAATACAAGTACAGAAAATGGGTTTTGATACAGTGAATATTACTTTTTTACTTTCAATAGTTCTTTATTGAAGTCAAGTGAAGCATACATAACAAAATGCATATAACATAACCAACTTAACATCCAGGATACAGTATGCTTTGCAATATAATATTACTTTTTTAAAACAGTGCATCATACAGGAGATTCCAGTGTGCAGACTTTCACAAGATGGCTATAGATGAGCATTGCCCAGTTGACTGTTTTCTGCTGAATTGGGTGAAACATTTATGTGGTGCTGGCAGATGCTATGTATGCCCAGAGATATTTTGGTGAATGTAGTTACCAATTTCCCCCTTAGCAAAACTTTGCAGAGGAGCAGATTCTTAATTTTGCCTGTTGGGCTTCTTAGACAAGTATTTACTTTTTTTTCTTTTAGTTGGTTATTATTATAGTTTGATAATCTTCGTGAACAAGAAAAAGAAAAAACCTCAGAAATTGCCTTTAATTGCTTATTATCCTTGTTGAGCTTGTCTGTTATTGTTTTGTTACTCCATAGATGTTTTGACCCTGGTTTTATCATACTAGCGCTGGTAGGGTTGGATGACAATCATTTAACATATCAATTTGTGTTAGTCAACCTGAAAATAATAGAAGATCTCAAGTGCGGTCCCCAACACTTCCAGAGGGCTGCATAGTAGTAATCTGTCTTAGTACATTCGGTTAACTTAGGCATTACAATCAGTGACCACAATAAAAACCCCAAGCACTGGTGTCGGGGATCGCTGTAATAACCCCTGGCATTAGTGTCAGTAGCCATGCTGTTAACTCTTCTCCTGCACTGGTTTTCAGTGGTGCCACCACCCCCCTCCCCCTGCACTGGCGGTCAATGCAGTGGCTGTGAAATTTACACCCACATTAGTGGTCAGTGATGTACCAGTTGAATTTAACCCCCTTCCGTGCTCCCATGATCTTCCATATCTCTGATCATGCTGGAACTAGACTTGTATTGTTGGGCGGAGATAACTTCTGACAACTCTGTCTAATTCAGTGCCTGGGGTGCTGAAATGCAGAGAGTATTTCTATGCCTGGCCCCCCTGCTTCAAATTCTATAGAGACCTTCTTTCACAATCTGCTATGCCACTGGTACATGATGATTTTCTTTTCTAATATTTTTCTGTCAAACAAATAATTCCATGTTCTCAGCTTACAGCTGTCTTGTTTACTCCTATGATACAGTTAGACAAAAAGCTTGTCCAAGGTCACAAGAGCTAACAATGCTTTTTCAATCTCATTATAGTTTCCATATCTCTGTAACTGACCCCTTCTATGTAGCCTATGCCGGCAAAGTTGTTTAAATGAAGTTGGCAAACCAAAGACACTAGCTAACCTTCAACATTTTCTCAAGGTCGGAACAGTCAAATATTCTTCATATCCATTCTTAATTTGTGAATACAGAGTAGAGATTTTCAGTTTAATGGCATTTGTATATCACAACTTCTTGGCAAGTTAACAGTTAATTGAGCTGCAAACTTAATTTATGGAAAGGGATTTGGAATCTGCATTTATTATGGTACATTGGTGTGCTGCTCTCTAATACAATCCTTTCTCGCTCAGCATATTTTCTCAGCATTCTGTTTCACCATACTCTTGCTATCATGGAGTTGCTTAGCAATTGTGTGACTAACATCATCAAAAGAATATTCACAAACTATATCAGGTCTTTTCATCTCAATCTCTTATTCCCCCTTCTTCCCAGATTATAGATAAGAAAATATACAAAGGGTTATGTCTACAAAATCCTCATTTTCCCTTCAGCGTTCTGCCACATTAAATAATCATGACAACAACAATAAAAAAATTGAATTTGTCATGTAGTCTCTAGGTAAGATAACAAATTCAAAAGAATGTCATGTGAATAGAACAAAATAAAGGAGGAGCTTGCATTTATGTTTAAAAAACTGTAAAAAGTTTGACAGTGACATTAGTGAATTTTGTATAACATGTAAGAATATTCAAACCCTACCAAGGTACAGCAGAATTAAACCAGAGTAATCTGCAGACAGTTAACCCCTTCCTGACTGAGGCCTTTTTTTCCTTTTTTGCACACATGTAATGTTCCACATTTAAGGCCTTATAATTACTTAAAACCCCCAAACATTATATATTATCTAAAAGCCAAGACCCTATAGAATAAAATGTTGGCAGTTGCAAATTTGTATGTTGCACAATATAAGTGCAACTCCTTATCAAACCCCAAAATGTAGTGAAAAATGTACTTAAATGCCCCAAAACACTATAAAATACCCATTGTTAAAATAAAATATGAGGTTACAACAAATAAATAGATACCCAACATGCCCAGGTTACAAATTGTGTGCGTGCGTGAAACGGTGACAAATGTCAGTACCCCACTTCAATAGCTTATAGCTGGGCTTCAGGAACCCAGCACTGACAGCTATGGGACCGGAAGTGATGCAATCTGCATCGCTCCCGGTCCCACAGAACGGGGAGGGGATCGACGAATGGAGGTGAGTAGCCAGACTCGCTTCTATTGTAAAGCGGACAGTCGGCTTTACAAGTTTAAACAGAAGCCGCCGGCAGTCTGTTTAAACAGCTCCGATGCTGGCGACGTAAACAGTACGTCGTCAGTCGTGAAGGGGTTAATCGTATAAGATAACGGAATAGAAATTTCCAAGCTACATAATGGCAGGTCTGTCTTAAAGTGACATGAAACTCAGAAGTTAGATCTTAAAAATGCATTTAAGTTCCCTACCTGTTAACAAAAATGTATCTTATTTGTGTATCACTCGGCTGTAGGTCTTCAAATCATCTCTAAATTGGTGCTGACACTGTCCTTCCTTCTGGAGGGGGGCTACTTTTGTTCCCCATGGTCCCTGTGTGTGTTGTAAAGTTGCCACCCTTCTAAGTTCGCTCCCATGATGGACTATAACTTCAATACAAATTAGTAAATTAAACATGAGATTGTAGTTCATCATGGGAGTGAGCTTGGAGTCGTGGCTACTTTACTTTACACACACAGGACCCATGGGGAACAAAAGTGATGAAATAAAGCACAGTATTGTTAATAGTTAAGGTACTTGAATGCATTGTTAAGATTTAACTCTTGAGTTTAATGTCACTTTGAATGTGTTTATTTTTATTGTTGTGGACTTGGTCCCACCCACTATCATCAAACGTGGAATAAAACACTTATTTTGGGGATTTGTGATGGAAGCAGGCCTTGTATGCGTACTGGAACCTACTAGCAGTACTGTTGAGCTACTAAGCATCCTATCTGTTGTTTAGCAACTCCGGCACTCGTCAGGAGTAGATGACTCTCCCCAGCTGTCTCCATGGTTCTCCCTAGACCACTGTGAATAAGTTTGAGTGAGTACACAAAAATGGCTGTGCCTGCTCCACCTCCCAAGTGAGTTCCGACTTGTTCCGCCTCCCAGGTGAGTCCCAACCTGTTCCACCTCTGGAGTTAGTCTTGACCTGCTCTACCTCCTAGTATTCACAGCTATATGTAGCATATGTAACATTTGTGGGGAATCTGTTGTTTCACATGTAGGCACACCCTTGGTCAGTTTGTGCATGCCTGTATGGACAGAGGGCTTTAATTAAATATTTATTATATGTCACTTTGATTGCTTAAATGTTCTTTTTTTAATTTTATTGCTATAACATAAGGGGCTAACAAGCTCTTTATGTGATAGTATAATGGAGGTGACAGGTCCTCTTTTTGAAGACATCAGGGGTCTATTAGGCCCCTAATGTCACCTATGGACCCCACAGAAGCTGATGAACTGGAGTGGAGATCAGTAAGTAGATCTGTGCTAATTTCCCTCCGGTCTATCTGAGGACACCCACTGTGCTAGTCCTGGGCCCACATGGGGGACAGTGTAGCCCGAGATACATGGCAGCAGAGTGGGGCATCGCTCTTTCAGCATTATACAAGTGTCCTTTGGCTCTACAGCGCTCTGGATCACTTTTATCTGAAAGAAAATGGTACCAAGATCATTCCATCTGCCGCCATGTGATCATGGTATTAACCACTTTAGGATCATAACGTATATATGTATGGCGGTCCCAAAGTGGTTAAGCTAAAATCTGATTGGTTGGAATGGGTTACCATACTTTGCAAATCATTGTTGCAGTTTGACACTGCTTTACTAAATAGAACTACTAAATAATACCATCAACTCTCTAGGAAACTAGCCTGACTAGCAGAGTGAAGCTGTCAAATAACAGATCTCTCTATTATGATGTATGTGTCAGGCAAACAGGGACACTGTGGAGCAGCAGTTATTTCCCTAAATACATATTGCACCAGAGATTACCGTATATACTCGAGTATAAGCCGAGTTTTTCAGCCCATTTTTTTTGCTGAAAAGTGCCCCCCTCGGCTTATACTCGAATCAGCGTCTCGAGCTGGTCAGGTTTCTTCTTACTTACCTCGCCGAGCGTCGCGTCACTGCTGCTCCGGTGGGCGGCGCTCCGAGCGGGGTCATCTGGCAGTCTCCGGGTCCTAATCCAGATGACCCCGCTCGGAGTGCCGCCCCCCGGAGCAGCAGTGACGCGACGCTCGGCGAGGTAAGTAAGAAAAAAAAAAAACCCTGCAGGGGCCAGTCAGGACAGGGGAGCAGGGATG